>NW_027618620.1:0-66706 GCF_964187855.1 Myxine glutinosa | reverse complement strand
AAGAGAATAGACGTCTGGATCAATTTTTAAATTAAATTTAAATCCCGATTTATATATATATATATATATATATATTATTATATATATATATATATATATATATATCAGTCACTATGCGACCTTCATATCATCAGTGGAGAACCGCCAGCAAGGTGTCCCATACAGCTGCTGCTGCACCTTGCTGGGAGCGATACGCACCGCCTGCCATGCGGTGACGTTATCTCTGGTATCCACTCATCATATGGAGTCGACCTGGTTGCGGTTGGGAGTTACTAATAATGGTATCTGTAATCTGGTTCTCCAACCTAATGAGCGGACAACATGACGTCATCGCCATGCACAGAGTTAGGGTCACAGAGTTACAAGTGTATGGAAAGCCTCACTGCGTTGCCCTGATGAAGCCCCAACAAGGGTGAAACCAGGTCGGTAACTGAGTTTTGCATGCACTTGTGACAGTATCTGTATTTATAATCCGTAATGACGCACTGCTAGATGGTTCCTCTGGAACTTTGCAGGCAAGGCGGACGTGCATGGCGATGACGTCATGTTGTCCGCTCATTAGGTTGGAGAACCAGATTACAGATACCATTATATATATATATATATATAATTATATATATATATATATATAATTATATATATATATATATATATATAAACGCGAGTTGTCTGTGTGTGTGTCTGCGTTTCATTCAGCGATGGCTGAACGTATCTTCATCAAACTTTCAGAGGTTCATCAGAGTGCCTGGGAGTGTTTTAGGCGAAAAAAAAAAAAAAAAAAATTTGAAAAGAAAAGTTCGTTTTTTGGAGTTAAAAAAAAAAATCGCTCGATTGTGCCGAAGCCTTTTTAAATGAATGTCAGTTTTATACAAGTACACATTCGCATAAATAAATACAAAACAATTACCAGACATTTGAATACAAATAAATCAAACAATTCCAGAAGGGCACAAATTTGGTAGTACGGCTTCTTCTTCTTTCTGGTCGGCATCACACTTAACCCATTAACGTGAGCGACATTCACTCAGAAACGTGAGCCACATTCACTCAGAAACGTGAGCCACCTCCTCTTCCCCTCCTCCCCCTCCCCTTCCCCCCTCCCTTCCCCCTCCTCTTCCCCTCCTCCCCCTCCCCTTCCCCCCTCCCTTCCCCTCCTCTTCCCCCCCTCCCTTCCCCTTCCCCCCCTTCTCCTCATCCTCCCCTCCCCTCCCTCTCCCCCTGCACCCCTTCCCCTCGCCTCCTCCTCCCCTTCCCCCTCCCCTCCCCCCCCCTGCCCGGCAACGCTGGGTACTTCTGCTATTTTTTTAAATATTAGCCAGGTCCGGATCTTCACCAAAATCTAATCATTTTGTCCTTGTCACATACGCCACCTCTCCACCAAATTTCGTCCGAATCCGTCCACAACCTTTTGAGATATCTTGTTCACAAACACAGACAGGGGTGAAAACATAACCTCCATCCACCTTTGGTGGCGGAGGTAAAAATGTGAAGCAACTGATACATAGTGGCCACAAAATGCGTCTTCCATGTCATTAAGTAATATCATCATTTTTGGGTCATCTATCATAATGCGAAACCATTAGGCAGTGAATATTCAACTTGTTTTGACATTCTAAAGGGAATTGCTGGGAAAAGAAAATTAAACAAACATATCCACTCATTCGTTACGAGTTAAGCAGTTTGAATTTTTTGTGACGTCAACATTTTTTAAGCAAATGTAATCGTTCCAGTGGCTTGTTGACAAGGATGCATGTTTGTCGCCTACATTTTGTCCCTAGGCATATGTTGAAGGCGTTCAAGGCTAGCAACCTTTTAGAGCATGACCTTTGAGATTTTCATCAAAATTGGATCTTTGTCCCCTGGGTATCAATGCCAAGCATCATTGATATTATTTGGAATGCTGTAATTTCAAGACAACCTTTCCAGTTTTGCCCAAACAGGTTCACAGTCTTGCTGGAGGGACAGGTGTCCAAATATATATGAAATGTTCGAGGCTGGTTGGTAAACACCACAACACAAGCATATTATAATGCAGCTATAGCGTGTGTAATTATGGAGTATGTATGTACACTACTCACAATAAGTTAGGGATATTGGCAGGTTCTTCGGTGTGGTTGATTTTGTGTATTAATTATGTTGAAAAAAGTTGTTGGTCCTAATTCTATGGTTATTAATGTGTGAAAAAACACAGCATTCTTGATTTCAATACCCTAACCGTAACCCCAATGAAAAAAAAAAACTCACTCCCACAATATCCCTAACTTATTGCGAGTAGTGTATATGTATGTATGTGTATTACAGTGCCTTCAGAAAGTATTCACACCACTTTACTTTATGCACATTTTATTGTGTGTGTTGCAGCCTGAATTTAAAACTGTTAAATTGAGATTTATTTTTTTTGTAACTGATCCACTCATAATACACCAAAATGTCAGTGGCATTTTTTTTTTAGAAATTAAAAATATATATTAAAAATGAAATGCAGAAATATCTAATTTACATAAGTAGTGTTGTGTCATTACCCTATGGTAAACACCGCAGGGTGACACGGATGACCAAACGAGCTTAATACTCCGAAGCATTCAATCCAAAAATGACGGTAATCTTTACACGCGAGGGAAAGGGGGATGACGAACTTACCTGGACGTCCTCCACCCGACGTCTTCACACCTGGATAAATTAACTCAAACAACACGGAATTAAAATGCACGAAAATACCGGATTTATTAAAGAAAATGCTGGTAACAAAGAAAACATTATAAAACTATATTCCTTATTGGAGAGCTCCCACACAGACCCGAATACAAAGGATAAATAACTGGAAAATAAATACGTGTAATTTGTGGCATTTAGCTCAAATCGGCTGGTGTATCTCGTCAGGAATCGTCAAAGATCGTCTCGGGCCTTGGCAGGGAAAATGTGCTCACTGCACTGCCGTGAGTGCGAACTAGGCCTCGTGCACCCGCATTCGCCCAACCGTGCTCGTCTTCGTTATCCGTGTGTGGGAAACCGCAGTTCTCGGTCCGCAGCTCTTCCTCCTCACGATCACTATCAAGATGTCGGAACACCACCGTTCGTGAACAACCTTCCTTGCGCAAAAAGACAAAATGCAACCGATCGCTATGGGATCCAGAACGAAAAGGGGCGAGACGCGCAAATGTCCGCCGTTCCACCTATTTTGTACTTGAGGCTCTGACATCATCCCATCATGTCTCGAGACTCGCTGATAGGAGTGGAGACAATCTTACCAGTCTCTGTGCCAATCACGTCCCTGCCAATCACTGCTTTTTGAGGTGTGGCTTGACGGACCTTTTGTGCCTCTGCACTCACCAAGTCGGTGTTATCAGCGATAGTGCTTGATGCCTGGTTTCCGGTTGGTTTTTAATTAGTGTGGTTAATGGCCGATTTCTTACTAGGTGCCTGTAGTGCAGTGTCATAAGGAACACAGGAAAAGTTTACAGAGACGATTACATACAGGGATTCATTTACCCATAATCCCTCGCTTATTAACAAACCCCATCCTTCTCATGGGGATGAAGATACACTTACACAACATCCGGTCTACACAAATTTCCTACTTGTGATGCATCAAGGTTTCTTCTTCTTCTACACAACAGTCAGAGCACACTAATCTATACAATTCTACTTGAACTAAGGTATTGCCTACCCCCTGCAAATGTAACAGTTTTCGTCCCTCTGAGTAAATACTTCGTAGAAACAACTTTGGCAGGGATTACAGCTTAGAGTCTTCTTGGGTATGTCTGTATCAGCTTTGGATATCTGAATTTGGGGCGTTTCTCCCATTCTTCCTTGTAGATTTGCTCAAACTCTGTCAAGTTGGATGGGGAGCGTCGGTGAACCGCAATATTCAAGCCTTTCCACAGATTATATCAATCAAATTCAAGTCTGAGCTTTGGCTGGGCCACTCAAGGACTTCATGCTCTTGTTCTGAAGCCATTCCAGTGTTGCCTTGGCTGTATGCTTGGGGTCATTGTCCTGTTGGAACGTAAAACACACAGTGTAAGGTCTTTTGCACTCTGAAGCAGGTTCTCCTCAAGTATTTGCCTGTATTTGGCTCCATTCATTGTTCCCTCTATCCTTACAAGTGTTACGTGTTAACTCCCCAAACTCTGGTTACGGTGCCCCTCAGAGTCTCAAGAGGGAACGTGGCAGAAAGATTTGTAATTTTGAGTGTTCTAATAAACCATGGTAAAACCACACCAATGCAATTGTAGAACAAAACAAGTAATTGTATTAAGAACAATCACAAACACAATAATAACACTCTTAAGCAAGTACAATGAAAATGTCACTTGCATCAAACGAAAAATACATGTGATGGTGGCCTCATTCCCCCAATGCTCTCAAAGCAATAAACTCACGATATGCCAAATGTGAGTGGAATGTAACAATCCCCAAAATCCGTGCATGGATCCCACCCCGGTTGAAGGTCGAACTCATGCAGAACGGCAAATCAATTGGCAGGTATTGGCATGGCTGTGGATGAGGAGTTATGAGGTGAGAGGTTGATATAGGAATTGAGCCGATATGGAAACCAATGGCAATCAACACGATGAGGTTGATATGGAAATCCCAACAACAAACACGATGCACCAGTGGATGCTCTCTTCGAGGGAAAATGGCAGATCGGCCTGTAATGGAGGCGCTTGCTTTCCCTCCAACAATAACTCACACTTGGTAATAAAATCTGAGACGCAGGTTTAATTGCAATCACACTATAGGACGATGTCGCGGGCAATCCCTTTTACGGGAAGCCTCAACTCATTCGCGACCAATATCAAAAAGGTCTGCTCACAGCCTCGATGCGACTTTGCGGCTGTCTCCTCCTCTCGCTGCCTATCTCCTCCTCTCTCCTCTTCTGGTTTATTTGACGCGTTTTCCTTTTTCCTTCACAAACATTTATTTTTGCCTATTACTAAAGTCATCTCCATTTCACACAAAAATCTTAATATGACCTGAAACTAAAAATTCTACAAGTACATAATAACAACAGGCGGAAATGACGAATCCGTAACACAAGTCTCCCAGTCCCTGCTGCGGAAAAGCATACCCTTAGCATGATGCTGCTATCACCATGCTTCATGATAGGGATGGTGTTAGATGGGTGATGAGATGTGCTCAGTTTCCACCAGATGTAGCACTTTCTATTCAGGCCAAAGATTTTAATTTTCGTCTCCTCAGACCACATAATATTTTGCCTCTTGCTCTCAGAATCTTTCACATGCCTTTTTACAAACTCCAGGCATTTTTCTTTTTCCTTTTTCTCAGGAGTGGCTTCCGTCAGGCCACTCTCCCATAAAGCCTAGATTTGTGAAGGGCTACAAAGACTGTTGTCCTTCCAGTAGGTTCTCCCTTCTCAGCCAAGGAACTCTGGAGTTCTGTCATAGGTCAGAGTGGACATTGGGTTCTTGGTTACTTCCCTGACCAAGGTCCTTCTTGCCTATTTGCTCAGTTTGGTCAGCTCTAGAAAAATTCTGGGTAGTTCCATATTCTTTCCATTTCCTAATGATGGAGCTCAATGAGCTCTTGGGATCTTTCAACACTCTAGAAATTGTTTTATACCCTTCCCCAGATCTATACCTCCTCACAATTTTATCTCGGAGTTCTACGGACATTTCCTTGGACATCATTGTAGAGTCTCTGCTCTGACATGCATTGTCAACTGTAGGATTGATGGCTACCAAAAATGGTGGGACTGAACATATCTACTCTTGTTCTACAATGGTAAAACATAAATGCATATAAATACAAAGAAATAAAAGCTGACCGGCACTCTTACCTCATTTTCATCTTATCTCGTATCAAAATTTCTTGAGTATATCGCAATGATAACAAATTCGAATTTCACAGTTCAAATACTTATGGAGGGCACTGTGTATGTATGTATGTATGTATGTATGTATGTATGTATGTAATGTGATGTGTGTATGTAGGTGTGTATGGGTGGCAGTCTTTCAGCTATCTCAGGGAGTGACGTCCCTGCCTTATGTTAGTCCTGCACTCAGCTTGCTCCAGCTGACAGTTGTACCTGGTATGGGCTCCTTGTCCAGGGTAATGCACCCCCACTGTCTTATGGAAAGCCTCTTTAGGCTAAGGCTATGAGAAGGACACTCAGATATTAAACCACACCTGTAGGTCGGCCTGGGCAACGCTACATCATGGATAAATGTGCCCATGAAAGTTAGTGGTCGCACCAATCTAGGCATCACTGCGCAGCATCCACAGACAGCTGTGTCCACTTTGAACATCAAGGGCAGCCGTCATCATACCGACAACATGGCCAGTCTGCTGCGCCTATGTGCATCAGACTTCACGTTGTATTTACTGCACCTGCAGCCAACGATGCTCATAGGAATGGGGAGTGGGAGAGGGACAGCACACACCTCCATCACTATAATTGCTTCTCTGTGCAGGTATTTCCCTTGTTTGGCACCAACTCACCTGCCCACCACCCATTTTTACCTACTAGGGCATTGCCCGTACGTGGGTGCCCGTTCCTTGCCAAAAAAAAAAAAAACGCTACCCGTACGCTCTACCCCGCCCGTACGCCCGTAAACAAAAAAAACAACGCTCTTCGCTTCCGCCCTTCGCTCTGACTGAATTGGGAGAAATAATGCGCATAAGAAATCGAATTATGTACCGTAATGGCGGTCAGCTCGTAACGCGCTCAGCTCCGCTCGTCTCACATCGGCCACGCCTACGCAACAAAGCGTTCTGTGATTGGCTGCCGGAAGTTCGCAAATCGTCGCAGTTACGATGAATCGTTTTAATTTAATCGCAGTTTGAATTCGTTTTAAAACATAGTTTAACGGCAACATAGTTTTCCAACGTGAAATAAATGAATACGCTGTCAAATGTGCCGTCCGAGGTAGAGTCTGATCGCCACGTTCGGCACACGTGATAGCTCGCTGCTCTCTGATTGGTTGAAGCGTTTTTTGGACATAGCTCGGTAAGTACTTGTCCGATTAATTTCAAACCTTGAAAAGGCACATCCTCGGGTCCCCAGCAATATACCTGGCAAGTTAAAAGTATATCGGACCCGTGGTTGTCGAGAAACAGCGGTCACAGACAAACGTACAAACGTACAGAGATTACTGGAATTATAGATAGATGCTGCCATCGCACAACACATAATGCTTAGTGAGCACGCCAACGAAGGGAAGAGATTCGTCAAAAGAGACGACTCACACCATCCATCCGTGTGTGTGTGTGTGTGTGTGTGTGTGTGTGTGTGTGTGTGTGTGTATGTGTGTGGTTATGTGTGTGTGTGTGTGGTTATGTATGTGTGTGTGTGTGGTTATGTATGTGTGTGTGTGTGTGTGGTTATGTATGTGTGGTTGTGTGTGTGTGTGGTTATGTATGTATGTGTGGTTATGTATGTATGTGTGGTTATGTATCCGTGTGTGGTTATGTGTGTGTGTGTGTGTGTGTGTGGTTATGTATGTGTGTGTGTGTGTGTTTATGTGTGTGTGTGTGTGTGTTTGTGTATGTGTATGTATGTGTGTGTGTGTGTGTGTGTGTGTGTGTGTGTGTGTGTGGTTATGTATGTGTGTGTGTGTGTGTGTGTGTGTGTGTGGTTATGTATGTTTGTGTGTGTGTGGTTATGTATGCGTGTGTGGTTATGTGTGTTTGTGTGTGTGTATGTGTGTGTGGTTATGTATGTTTGTGTGTGTGTGTGTGTGTGTTTATGTGTGTGTGTGTGTGTGTTTGTGTATGTGTATGTGTGTGTGTGTGTGGTTATGTATGTGTGTGTGTGTGTGGTTGTGTGTGTGGTTATGTGTGTGTGTGTGTGTGTGTGTGTGTATGTGTGTGTGTGTATGTGTGTGTGGTTATGTATGTATGTGTGGTTGTGTGTGTGTGTGTGTGTGTGTGTGTGTGTGTGTGGTTATGTATGTATGTGTGTGTGTGTGTTTGTGTATGTGTGTGTGTGTGTTTATGTATGTATGTGTGTGTGTATGTGTTTATGTGTGTGTGTGTGTGGTTATGTATGTGTGTGTGTGGTTATGTATGTGTGTGTGTGTGTGTGTGTGGTTATGTATGTATGTGTGTGTGTGTGTGGTTATGTATGTGTGTGTGTGTGTGGTTATGTGTGTGTGTGTGGTTGTGTGTGTGTGTGTGTGTGGTTATGTATGTGTGTGTGTGTGTGTGTGTGTGTGTGTGTGTGTGTGTGTGTGTGTGTGTGTGTGTGTGTGTGTGGTTATGTGTGTGTGTGTGTGTGTGTGTGTGTGTGTGTGTGTGTGGTTATGTGTGTGTGTGTGGTTATGTGTGTGTGTGTGGTTATGTGTGTGTGTGTGGTTATGTGTGTGTGTGTGGTTATGTGTGTGTGTGTGGTTATGTGTGTGTGTGTGTGGTTATGTGTGTGTGTGTGTGGTTGTGTGTGTGTGTGTGTGTATGTGTGGTTATGTGTGTGTGTGTGTGTGGTTATGTGTGTGTGGTTATGTGTGTGTGTGTGTGTGTGTGTGTGTGTGTGTGTGTGTGTGTGTGTGTGTGTGTGTGTGTGTGTGTGTGTGGCTATGTATGCGTGTGGCTATGTATGCGTGTGTGGTTATGTATGTATGTACCAATGTACAAAATATGTATGCAGCCAAAACTCCAGAAATTGCATTTTTCATAAATTAAAATGAGTACATTGAAGGAGCCGGGGCTCCCACGTCGATCGGAAGAATGGACGCGACAAAAAGCTAGAATTCATCTGAGTTGCTTTAATGAAATCAAACACTCAGGCACTCTGAAAAACCGTTTATCAGTCAGAAATATATATCTATTCCGCCAGGGGGTTTGCCCAGGCCCGGCGCCAGGGGGCGTGGCCCAGCGTCCTGGCTGCGGCCTGGCAAGTTGAGGGCGAGCCTGCCCGGGCGTCCCGACTGAGGCCTGGCAAGTTGAGCGCGGGCCTGGGCGTCCTGGACGAGCCCGGCATGGTGATCGCTCCGCGTCCTTGATAGGTGCAAGGCGATTGTGAAAACTCAGCGGCAGCCGCTACACACGTCCCCCCAGAATCGACTTGCACCGGCAGGGTCAATTTGAGGGGGGTCCTGATGACCCGGCCGAAGCGACCCCTGGCGGGTCGTGGGAGGGGGTCCGGTGAGGTGGTGGGCGGTCGAGTGGGGGGCACCGTGGACGGGGGACGGCCTCGCCGCGGCGGAAGGGCCACCCGTGGTGGGTGGTCGACGTCCACGTGCGCCGGCTTGAGGCGGTCCACAGCAATCCGGTCCGACCTGCCGCCGATGTCGATGACGAACGACTTGTCGTCCCGTCGCAGCACCCGGAAGGGCCCGTCGTACGGCGGCTGGAGTGGCCACCGATGTGCGTCGTGACGCACAAAAACATACTCCGCTGTGCGGAGTGCTGGGGGGACGTAGGACTGGGGGTCACCGTGGTGGGATGTTGGCACGGGGGCAAACCGTCGGGCGGCCTCCTGGAGGTCCGAGCGCTGGTGAGCTGCGGACCAGGGACTGGTAGCGTCGGGCACAAATTCGCCCGGGACGCGTAGCACCTGGCCATAGACAAGCTCGACGGTGGATGCCTGGAGGTCCTCCTTGGGGGCCGTGCGAAGGCCCAAAAGGACCCACGGCAGCCGGTCGGCCCACCCGACGTCTTGAAGGCCGGCCATGAGCGCGGCCTTCATGGAGCGGTGGAATCGCTCGCACAACCCGTTTGCTTGGGGGTGGTAGGCCGTAGTACGGTGGAGCTTGATCCCCAGGTTGCGGGCGACCGCGCCCCACAGCTCGGAGGTGAACTGTGGACCGCGGTCTGACGAGATGTCCGCCGGTGCGCCGAAGCGGGCGACCCAGGTGGCGATGAAAGCCTGCGCCACGTCGGCGGTGGTGGTGGAGACGAGGGGAACGGCCTCCGGCCACCTGGTGGTCCTGTCCACCATGGTGAGCAGGTGTGTGAACCCCCGTGACGGGGGGAGGGGGCCCACCAGATCCACGTTGACGTGGTCGAAACGTCGTTCGGGCACGGTGAAAGGTGCCAGCGGGGCCTGGGTGTGTCGGTGGACCTTGGCCCGTTGGCAGGCCGTGCAGGCGCTGGTCCAATCGCGGACGTCCCGACGAAGGCCGTGCCAGACGAAACGCGCCGACACCAGCTTCTGGGAAGCTTTCCGGCCCGGGTGGGAAAGGCCGTGGAGGGAGGCGAAGATGCGGCGTTGCCAGGCGACGGGCACGATGGGGCGAGGCTGGCCTTGGGAGACGTCGCAGAGCAGGACAGTGTCCGCGCAGGGGATGTCGGCCAGGCGGAGGCCCGTGTCCGCCGCCCGGAGGGCTTGCACCGTGGTGTCGGTGGTTTGGTCCGCCGCCATAAGCGCAAAATCCACGCCCAGGTGGACCGCGTTCGCGCTGGCCCGGGAAAGACAGTCGGCCACGGCGTTGTTTTTGCCGGCGACGTGCCGGATGTCCGTGGTAAACTCCGACACGGCGGAGAGGTGGCGCTGTTGGCGGGCCGACCATGGCTCCGTGACCTTGGCCATGGCGTAAACCAACGGCTTGTGGTCGACGAACGCCGTGAAAGGTCGGCCCTCCAGGAGGTGGCGGAAATGGCGGACGGCCAGGTGTAGACCGAGGAGCTCCCGGTCAAACGTGCTGTATTTGAGCTCGTTCGGCCGGAGCTGCCGGCTGAAAAAAGCGAGTGGCTGCCAAACCCCGTTCACCCATTGCTCATGTACGGCGCCCACCGCGTAGTCGGAGGCGTCCGTGGTGAGGGCGATGGGAGCGTTGAGCACCGGGTGAGCGAGCAGTGTTGCGTCGGCGAGGGCCCGCTTTGAGCCTTGGAAGGCCGCATCCATTGCTGCGGACCAGGCGATGTCGTGCTTGGCCGGCATGCCCCGGAGGGCTTCGTAGAGGGGCCGCATGAGCTGAGCAGCGCGGGGCACGAAGCGGTGATAAAAATTCACCATTCCCAGGAATTCCTGCAGGGCCTTTATGGTGCGGGGACGCGGGAACGTGGTGATGGCCTCGACCTTGGTTGGCAGCGGCACGGCCCCGTTCTTGGTGATGTGATGGCCCAAAAAATCAACGGCCGTCGTGCCGAAGTGGCATTTGGCCGGGTTGACGATGAGGCCGTGCTCGCTGAGGCGCTCGAACAGTGTCCGGAGGTGGAGGAGGTGCTCGGCCCGGGACGTGCTGGCGACGAGGATGTCGTCCAGGTAAACGAAAAGGAACGGCAGGTCACGCAGCACGCCGTCCATCAAGCGCTGGAACGCCTGAGCCGCGTTCTTGAGACCAAACGGCATCCGCAAGAATTCGAATAAGCCGAACGGCGTGATGACTGCCGTTTTAGGGACGTCGGCCGCCCTGACAGGTACCTGGTGATATCCCCGTATGAGGTCAATTTTCGAAAAAATGACCCGTCCCGCCAGACGGGCGGAGAAGTCTTGGATATGCGGGATCGGGTACCTGTCGGGGGTGGTAGCGTCATTGAGACGGCGGTAGTCGCCACACGGGCGCCATCCACCCCCCGGCTTTGGCACGATGTGCAGTGGCGAGGCCCACGCGCTATCGGAGCGCCGCACGATGCCGAGGTGCTCCAACGCGTCGAATTCGGCCTTAGCTACGGCGAGCTTGGCTGGGTCGAGGCGGCGGGCCCTGGCGTAGACCGGCGGGCCCGTGGTTGGTATGTGGTGCTCGATCCCATGCCGTACTGCGACGGCCGAAAACGTCGGCCGTGTGAGGGCCGGGAACTCCGTGAGCAGGCGAGCAAACTCGTTCGCCGCCGGGACGGCGCATGCCAGCTCGGTCGGCGCGGAGCTGCTCAATGTGCATACCAGGGAGCTGAAGGTTTCAGCGTTGATTAAACGACGCCGTTGGACGTCCACCAGCAGTCCGTGTGCGCAGAGGAAGTCGGCGCCTAGCAGAGCCACGGGCACGTTGGCGGTTACAAACGTCCAAGCAAAGCGTTGGCCGCCGAAGCAGAGGGTGACGTTGCACGGGCCGAAGGTGCGGATAGTCGATCCGTTGGCCGCAACTAAGGAGGGGCCGCAAACCGCGGATTGCCTGTCCTGGTCAGAGGCGGGTATGACGCTCAGTTGGGCGCCGGTGTCGCACAGGAAGCGCCGTCCGGACGCTTTATCCGTGATGAACAGTAAGTTGCCCGTGTGGCCGGCGCTCATGGCTGGTAATGAACGCCGGCCCGGCCGTTTCCTGGCCTGCCGAAGGTGCACGGTGGTCGGCATGTCCGGGCCTTCTGTCCGAACCTGGCATGATAGTAACACCACGCTTGGTCAGGTGGAGGCCTCGGTCGTCGTGCCGGAGGTGGTCGGCTCGGTAGAGCGGCCGCCAATGGCGTCGGCAGTTCGGCCGTCGACCGTGCCGGGTGCTCGGGCGCCCTGGGTGTTGCGTCGGACGGCGGTGGGTCCCATGTCGCCGCTACGATGCGCTGTCCTGCGGCGGAGATCTTGTCGGCTTCTCTGGCAAGGGCCCGGGGATCTGTGATCGTCGTGCTTGCCAGGGCGAGGCGTACCGGGTTAGGCAGCTGACGGAAGAACAGCTCCCGGAACAGGAATGCCGGAGAGTGCTCGCCGAGCAGTGAAAGCATGTAGTCCATGCGCTCGGAAGGGCGCGTGTCGCCGAGCTCAGGCAGATCGAGCAGGCGCCGTGCGCGTTCCGCCGATGGGAGGGCGAAAGCATCGAGGAGCAGCTTCTTAATCGCGCCGTATTTGTCAGCGGCTGGCGGGCTTTCGAGGAGGCTCAGGGCGCGGGCCGCGGTAACCGACCCGAGCGCAGCTACCACATGGTGGAAGCGGGTGTCGTCGGCCGTGATGCCTCGCAGGGCGAACAGGGACTCCGCCTGTGCGAACCAAACCGCCGCGTGAGCCTCCCAGAAGGTAGGCAGTTTAAGGGCGACTGCCGTGTCCATGTCGATAGGTCACCAATGAAGGAGCCGGGGCTCCCACGTCGATCGGAAGAATGGACGCGACAAAAAGCTAGAATTCATCTGAGTTGCTTTAATGAAATCAAACACTCAGGCACTCTGAAAAACCGTTTATCAGTCAGCAATATATATCTATTCCGCCAAAGGGTTTGCCCAGGCCCGGCGCCAGGGGGCGTGGCCCAGCGTCCTGGCTGCGGCCTGGCAAGTTGAGGGCGAGCCTGCCCGGGCATGCCCGGGCATGCCCGGGCGTCCCGACTGAGGCCTGGCAAGTTGAGCGCGGGCCTGGGCGTCCTGGACGAGCCCGGCATGGTGATCGCTCCGCGTCCTTGATAGGTGCAAGGCGATTGTGAAAACTCAGCGGCAGCCGCTACAACATGACTTTTTGCACCGGCAGGGTCAATTTGAGGGGGGTCCTGATGACCCGGCCGAAGCGACCCCTGGCGGGTCGTGGGAGGGGGTCCAGTGAGGTGGTGGGCGGTCGAGTGGGGGGCACCGTGGACGGGGGACGGCCTCGCCGCGGCGGAAGGGCCACCCGTGGTGGGTGGTCGACGTCCACGTGCGCCGGCTTGAGGCGGTCCACAGCAATCCGGTCCGACCTGCCGCCGATGTCGATGACGAACGACTTGTCGTCCCGTCGCAGCACCCGGAAGGGCCCGTCGTACGGCGGCTGGAGTGGCCACCGATGTGCGTCGTGACGCACAAAAACATACTCCGCTGTGCGGAGTGCTGGGGGGACGTAGGACTGGGGGTCACCGTGGTGGGATGTTGGCACGGGGGCAAACCGTCGGGCGGCCTCCTGGAGGTCCGAGCGCTGGTGAGCTGCGGACCAGGGACTGGTAGCGTCGGGCACAAATTCGCCCGGGACGCGTAGCACCTGGCCATAGACAAGCTCGGCGGTGGATGCCTGGAGGTCCTCCTTGGGGGCCGTGCGAAGGCCCAAAAGGACCCACGGCAGCCGGTCGGCCCACCCGACGTCTTGAAGGCCGGCCATGAGCGCGGCCTTCATGGAGCGGTGGAATCGCTCGCACAACCCGTTTGCTTGGGGGTGGTAGGCCGTAGTACGGTGGAGCTTGATCCCCAGGTTGCGGGCGACCGCGCCCCACAGCTCGGAGGTGAACTGTGGACCGCGGTCTGACGAGATGTCCGCCGGTGCGCCGAAGCGGGCGACCCAGGTGGCGATGAAAGCCTGCGCCACGTCGGCGGTGGTGGTGGAGACGAGGGGAACGGCCTCCGGCCACCTGGTGGTCCTGTCCACCATGGTGAGCAGGTGTGTGAACCCCCGTGACGGGGGGAGGGGGCCCACCAGATCCACGTTGACGTGGTCGAAACGTCGTTCGGGCACGGTGAAAGGTGCCAGCGGGGCCTGGGTGTGTCGGTGGACCTTGGCCCGTTGGCAGGCCGTGCAGGCGCTGGTCCAATCGCGGACGTCCCGACGAAGGCCGTGCCAGACGAAACGCGCCGACACCAGCTTCTGGGAAGCTTTCCGGCCCGGGTGGGAAAGGCCGTGGAGGGAGGCGAAGATGCGGCGTTGCCAGGCGACGGGCACGATGGGGCGAGGCTGGCATTGGGAGACGTCGCAGAGCAGGACAGTGTCCGCGCAGGGGATGTCGGCCAGGCGGAGGCCCGTGTCCGCCGCCCGGAGGGCTTGCACCGTGGTGTCGGTGGTTTGGTCCGCCGCCATAAGCGCAAAATCCACGCCCAGGTGGACCGCGTTCGCGCTGGCCCGGGAAAGACAGTCGGCCACGGCGTTGTTTTTGCCGGCGACGTGCCGGATGTCCGTGGTAAACTCCGACACGGCGGAGAGGTGGCGCTGTTGGCGGGCCGACCATGGCTCCGTGACCTTGGCCATGGCGTAAACCAACGGCTTGTGGTCGACGAACGCCGTGAAAGGTCGGCCCTCCAGGAGGTGGCGGAAATGGCGGACGGCCAGGTGTAGACCGAGGAGCTCCCGGTCAAACGTGCTGTATTTGAGCTCGTTCGGCCGGAGCTGCCGGCTGAAAAAAGCGAGTGGCTGCCAAACCCCGTTCACCCATTGCTCATGTACGGCGCCCACCGCGTAGTCGGAGGCGTCCGTGGTGAGGGCGATGGGAGCGTTGAGCACCGGGTGAGCGAGCAGTGTTGCGTCGGCGAGGGCCCGCTTTGAGCCTTGGAAGGCCGCATCCATTGCTGCGGACCAGGCGATGTCGTGCTTGGCCGGCATGCCCCGGAGGGCTTCGTAGAGGGGCCGCATGAGCTGAGCAGCGCGGGGCACGAAGCGGTGATAAAAATTCACCATTCCCAGGAATTCCTGCAGGGCCTTTATGGTGCGGGGACGCGGGAACGTGGTGATGGCCTCGACCTTGGTTGGCAGCGGCACGGCCCCGTTCTTGGTGATGTGATGGCCCAAAAAATCAACGGCCGTCGTGCCGAAGTGGCATTTGGCCGGGTTGACGATGAGGCCGTGCTCGCTGAGGCGCTCGAACAGTGTCCGGAGGTGGAGGAGGTGCTCGGCCCGGGACGTGCTGGCGACGAGGATGTCGTCCAGGTAAACGAAAAGGAACGGCAGGTCACGCAGCACGCCGTCCATCAAGCGCTGGAACGCCTGAGCCGCGTTCTTGAGACCAAACGGCATCCGCAAGAATTCGAATAAGCCGAACGGCGTGATGACTGCCGTTTTAGGGACGTCGGCCGCCCTGACAGGTACCTGGTGATATCCCCGTATGAGGTCAATTTTCGAAAAAATGACCCGTCCCGCCAGACGGGCGGAGAAGTCTTGGATATGCGGGATCGGGTACCTGTCGGGGGTGGTAGCGTCATTGAGACGGCGGTAGTCGCCACACGGGCGCCATCCACCCCCCGGCTTTGGCACGATGTGCAGTGGCGAGGCCCACGCGCTATCGGAGCGCCGCACGATGCCGAGGTGCTCCAACGCGTCGAATTCGGCCTTAGCTACGGCGAGCTTGGCTGGGTCGAGGCGGCGGGCCCTGGCGTAGACCGGCGGGCCCGTGGTTGGTATGTGGTGCTCGATCCCATGCCGTACTGCGACGGCCGAAAACGTCGGCCGTGTGAGGGCCGGGAACTCCGTGAGCAGGCGAGCAAACTCGTTCGCCGCCGGGACGGCGCATGCCAGCTCGGTCGGCGCGGAGCTGCTCAATGTGCATACCAGGGAGCTGAAGGTTTCAGCGTTGATTAAACGACGCCGTTGGACGTCCACCAGCAGTCCGTGTGCGCAGAGGAAGTCGGCGCCTAGCAGAGCCACGGGCACGTTGGCGGTTACAAACGTCCAAGCAAAGCGTTGGCCGCCGAAGCAGAGGGTGACGTTGCACGGGCCGAAGGTGCGGATAGTCGATCCGTTGGCCGCAACTAAGGAGGGGCCGCAAACCGCGGATTGCCTGTCCTGGTCAGAGGCGGGTATGACGCTCAGTTGGGCGCCGGTGTCGCACAGGAAGCGCCGTCCGGACGCTTTATCCGTGATGAACAGTAAGTTGCCCGTGTGGCCGGCGCTCATGGCTGGTAATGAACGCCGGCCCGGCCGTTTCCTGGCCTGCCGAAGGTGCACGGTGGTCGGCATGTCCGGGCCTTCTGTCCGAACCTGGCATGATAGTAACACCACGCTTGGTCAGGTGGAGGCCTCGGTCGTCGTGCCGGAGGTGGTCGGCTCGGTAGAGCGGCCGCCAATGGCGTCGGCAGTTCGGCCGTCGACCGTGCCGGGTGCTCGGGCGCCCTGGGTGTTGCGTCGGACGGCGGTGGGTCCCATGTCGCCGCTACGATGCGCTGTCCTGCGGCGGAGATCTTGTCGGCTTCTCTGGCAAGGGCCCAGGGATCTGTGATCGTCGTGCTTGCCAGGGCGAGGCGTACCGGGTTAGGCAGCTGACGGAAGAACAGCTCCCGGAACAGGAATGCCGGAGAGTGCTCGCCGAGCAGTGAAAGCATGTAGTCCATGCGCTCGGAAGGGCGCGTGTCGCCGAGCTCAGGCAGATCGAGCAGGCGCCGTGCGCGTTCCGCCGATGGGAGGGCGAAAGCATCGAGGAGCAGCTTCTTAATCGCGCCGTATTTGTCAGCGGCTGGCGGGCTTTCGAGGAGGCTCAGGGCGCGGGCCGCGGTAACCGACCCGAGCGCAGCTACCACATGGTGGAAGCGGGTGTCGTCGGCCGTGATGCCTCGCAGGGCGAACAGGGACTCCGCCTGTGCGAACCAAACCGCCGCGTGAGCCTCCCAGAAGGTAGGCAGTTTAAGGGCGACTGCCGTGTCCATGTCGATAGGTCACCAATGAAGGAGCCGGGGCTCCCACGTCGATCGGAAGAATGGACGCGACAAAAAGCTAGAATTCATCTGAGTTGCTTTAATGAAATCAAACACTCAGGCACTCTGAAAAACCGTTTATCAGTCAGCAATATATATCTATTCCGCCAGGGGGTTTGCCCAGGCCCGGCGCCAGGGGGCGTGGCCCAGCGTCCTGGCTGCGGCCTGGCAAGTTGAGGGCGAGCCTGCCCGGGCATGCCCGGGCATGCCCGGGCGTCCCGACTGAGGCCTGGCAAGTTGAGCGCGGGCCTGGGCGTCCTGGACGAGCCCGGCATGGTGATCGCTCCGCGTCCTTGATAGGTGCAAGGCGATTGTGAAAACTCAGCGGCAGCCGCTACAACATGACTTTTCTTTGGAAAGAAAAGCTGGAATTCAATCGTAAAGAATACTGACGATATATGTTCACGCAAACTAATTGAATTAGAAACTAATTAAATAATGCAACTGTCACAGAACGTGGTTTTTATTTGAGCTGAAAGAGAATATTTATGGTATTTAAGGGGACTTGTCGACGGTCACTTCAGCTCGTGGTAACAATGTAAGTGGTAATTCATGGTGTAGTCAATCGGCTGTGTTGCCCTTCGTGCCAGAGGCAGGGTTGGGGGGACAGCGGGAGGGCGGGACGAGGGAACGGCCTCTCCTGGCCAAGCCGCATAATGATGAAGTGCAGTCCCTGGAGGTCTGCACTCACTCATTACCCGCACGTTGTGCGTTTGTAGTCGCGCTGCGCTTTTTCTGCGGGCCTCACCCGTGGCCAGGTCGGGACGCGCCACGGATAGGCCTGAGCACTTCCTCTTCTTCCTCACTCGCACGTGCCACGCGCCAAGACTTCTCAGTTCTCCAGCCGATTAAAAGAAAAGGCGCGACGCACGCGCGGACGTGATTTGCCACGACGAGACGCAGGTAAAAGGACCGGATCGCGGAGTCTGCACACCGTCTCTCCCTCAGTCACCTATTGTGATCCAAACTCGGAGCAAAGCCTCCGCTGGGGTTGGTAGACCTACTGTACTTGTAGTTGTAAATGCAGGGCGTCCATCGTGTGCAGCTGTTGGCGCGATTGCTGTGAAATAGATGGACCTTTTGATTTCGTGTCGTCCCTGATCGTTTAATACAGTGTCGTCCCGGTGTGAGCTCGGCATTCGAATGTGTAACATGCTGTGAGAGTCAGTTGCTGATTGGATTCCTTTCCTGCACATGTTTAACCTACAGAGGAGAATTTAATAACGACTAACTAATATATATATATATACACACATACATACATATACAAACACACACGGATGTGAAAGCAAACGTTCAAACTCAGGTATTTCCTTTTGTTCAAACTCACCTGTCTGACTGAATGAAGTGATGTTTCGAATTGGCCGATCTGTTGAGAAATACTTGTTTGTCATGACATCACCCTCCTCATGGTGACATGAATGAGTGTTTAGCAAAAGTAGTTGGGGAAAAAAAATGTATAATAATCTGGTATTGATTCACACCTAAAAAAAAAAAATATATATATATATAGTCAGGTTCACTATGTTAAAATATAATTTCGTTCAAAATTTTGGAAGATTAGCAAAACTATACATTTTTGGAATATTCAGAGCATGAGGAATCCAAAAATCAGTTTACATTTGCGTAGACACCTTTGCGAAAATGACTCAGGACTATATTGTTTTTCCATTTTTTTTTCTATATTATTTTTCCAATATATATATTTTAATTTTTAATAAGCTATATATATATATTTTTTGTTTGTTTGTTTTTAATAAGCTATATTGTATTTTTTTTTTTTTTTTAACAAGCTATATTGTTTTTCCAAATTCTTTTTAGCTATATTGTTTTTCCAATTTAAAAATCAATGAAACCTCATTGGTTGTTTCCTTTATATGTCTGTTTGATCTCACAGCTCAGCACTTCAATTCTGTTCGCCATGTTTCTCCACAATATCTTACTACAAGTCACCAAATGTCTGTCTGTTCCCAGGTACTGCAAAAACGGCTGAACCGATCGCAAGGAAAGTTTGGGCGGGTAATCCTGGGACCCCCTGGAGTAAAATAAGCTATATTGTTTTTCCTTTTTTTTTCTTCCAATTTTCCAGTTTTTCCAAACACGATGGAATAATATTTACCGATATGAACGTTGATGTGGCTTTTATTGAAATTCTACCAACACTGTTTTGATTTTGATTTGCGTGCGATATGATTGAACGTATGTTTATATATAAATCGTTTAAAATAAAAAAAGCCTTCAATTTCTGATATTTTGGCTTTTTATTTGGGCCCCCCAATTGAAGCCCCGCCTGTATTCATATTCGTATTCGTATCGTTTTCATAATACGAGAACGATACTCGAGAGGGCACGTACCTTCGCCAGGATGAACAGTTTACGGTTTGTATCCCACTGATAGACCGGATCTGAACCAAAATCAAATCATTTTTTTCCTTGTCAAACACCCAACCGGTCCACCAAGTTTCGTCCGAATCCGTCCATAACTTTTTCAGTTATCGTGCTATATACCGGTTTTAGCCCAATCACTCCCTCAATGGTGAAGAATCACTTAATAAATTCTCTGATCCAGATCCTAATTTGGATCTTCAGCAAAATTGAAAAAATCCTGCCTTGTCACACACCCATCCTGCCCATCCTGTCACACAGCCAAAGTTTCGTCCAAATCCGTTTGAGATATCCTGCTATATATCGTTTTTGGCCCTATCTCTCAATGGTGACGAATAACTTAAAAAATATATTGGATCTGGATCCGGATCAAGATCTTCACCAAAACCTACTCATTTCGTCCTTGTCACACACCCAGCATGTCCACCAAGTTATGTCCGAATCTGTCAACTTTTTTAGATATCCTGTTCACAGACAGACAGTGGTGAAAACATAACCTCCGTCCATCCGTCCACCACAATGACACATCGACTTTCCAAAAACACCAATGTAACAAGGTGTTCAAGCAAGAGATGCAAAATCAAAGCTCAATAGCAAAAAACAAGATTCTAACAAGATAAAAAAGATATATAAATAAATAAAATAAAATAAAGATATATAAAAACAAGATAAAAAAAAAACAAGATTCTAACAGCGGCATAGCCGGGCTTGTAAAATATTATAAACCACAAACACATTATTAGCTTTTAAACGGTCGCTAATGCTGTTTATAACATTAAACAAAAAATTTGGAGGAATCCCGACATCCGTGAGGTAAGTTTTACAAACAGAACTGAGCGAAGATCTACTGTAATCTATATACCCCACAAAATTTGGAGGTGTGCTCATTTACCAAGCAGCTAACTAGCACTTGCCAAGCCAGCTGTTCCTTAATGGTTTTGAATGGAGTGCTTGCTCAAATGTTTGAACCACTTGGCGATCTCTCCACAATAAACTTGGTAAATGAACACACATCTAATGTTCTTGAGACCCGACCAGAGATCGACTGTAATCTATATACCCCAAAGAGGAATGACCTTTCCTGCTGAACTGGAAGTGAGTGGGTGTTTTCGCTGTCATGACATCATATACGTGTTGACGTGCATGAAGGTTGGACACAAAACTTCCGCCACTTTAATATATATACTGTATATATATATATATATATATATATATATATATATATATATATATATATGTGTATATATATGTGTATATATATGTGTATATATATATGTATATATATGTGTATATATATATGTATATATATATGTATATATATATGTATATATATATGTATATATATATGTATATATATATGTATATGTATATATATATGTATATATATATGTATATATATATGTATATATATATGTATATATATATGTATATATATATGTATGTATATATATATATATATATATATATATATATATATATATATATATATATATATATATATATATATATATATATATATATGTATATATATATATATATTGTTATGTCTGGGCTAACCCCCACTCTAGCAGGGAAAATGGCCTTAAAATGCATGTTGTTGTGTTGTTGTTATGTCTGGGGGGTAAAACAATATCTAGCTAGGTAGATCTGTATAGGTAGGTATTCGACTGTCGCGATAGGGAATCTACCTGTAATAAGTTCTTTATGTTTAGGCGTTTGTCGGGATAAGATGTATGATTGTGGATCTACCAGGAGATTCGAGTGTTAAGTAGTTAGGGATTAAAGATAATGCCCCTGTGTTCTCACTTAGTAGTCAAACCTTTGTCCATTATGGCACTGCAAACCACATAAACATTAGTTAGGTCCCTAGTGCAACATTAAATAATTCCTTTCCCTGACAATGACTTCGGAAGAAAAAGGACAAGAAACCAGGCCAAAAACACCGCCACAATTGGCCGCCACCATTTACACCTCCGCAAGGCCACGGAGTCGGGGACGGGAGCGGCCGTGGTGCAGTGGGCGTGCCCCTGGACGAGCCGGCGAGGCGTGGGAGGCTCTGATTGGCAGAACAGTGCGCCAATGTGATGTCATCGGCTGGAGATATTACCGAGGGCAGGACGCCATTTTGAGGAGTTGAGTTGAGTTGGGCCAGAGAGTTGAGTTGAGTTGGGCCAGAGAGTTGAGTTGAGTTGGGCCAGATAGTCGAGTAGAGTAGAGTCGAGTCGAGTTGAGTGCAGTTTGAAGGAGTTCACGGCTTGAGTTGGTACTCCCGGTGCGATCCCGAGTTTGGAGAGTCCTTTCTGTCCCTGGTCGAGTGGAGAGTTGCAGCTCGAGCAGCTTTAGTCCCGACCAGCAGCCCGAGTGGAGTTCGCTTGCTTTGTGCAGCCCTGCGTTGGACCTTTGGAGCAAGGGAGATCGTGGTGTGCCGTTGAACCGACGAGGCCTGGTGGCGCTCAGAGGCGGACGGAGAGGGCCATGGGGCCGTGTTACACTGAAGACGACTAGAGCCAGATAAGCCCGAGCTCCGCGTTTACACTTTACATGACGAGACGTGTTATTTTCGTATTCATCTCCCTCGTATTGTGTTTGATATCTGTTGTGTGTGGGATCCCAATTTAGGCTTCTTATTAGAGTTATTACCGGCGCGTGCTTTTCCACTGTCTTTACTTTTCATTAATAAATCCTTGTATTATTTTTGTACATATATCTGAACGCAGTTTTCCTGTGTGTTTGATTTTAATAGGTAAGGCTGCAGGGCTCTCGTCATTCCCCTCCATCCTGCGTGCTTTGCTTGATTGGAATCCGCTATTGAGTTTTCGCCTCGGGAGTTTAAAGCCTCGTAATCGGCCTCCGCAACTCTGAGGTTAATCGTAGTTGCGTGACAATTGGTGTCAGAAGTGGAATTCGAACCCGTCGGACAATTGTTTTTGTCCGCGGCGAGACATCGACACGGTGGGGCGTACATTGCGCCCGACGTTCGAACGCAAAATTTTTATAGGCGAGGCGGAGAAATTTAATAATCAATTGGGCATACGGAGTGCGATATCGCGTCTTTGTCAAATTTAAATTGTGTTTCTGGAATTAAAATAAATACGCGCACGGGAAACGACCTTCCAAAAAGCGGATGTTGGAGGTCGACGAAATGGAGATGCGCAGCGAGGCCTCCATCAGCGTAGGGAGTGAGCCGGAAATAGGGGGATTTGAATTAGAGGAGGATCTTGGAACCTCCCCCGTCCTGAGTACCAACTTACCCCCCTCCCCTACCGGGGAGTCGGGAGCAGTAGGAGCGGCCCCGATGCCCGACCAGATGTGGATGCAAATGATGAGGGAAATGAGAGAGCATAATTAATGCTCAGAGTGAGAAAAGTGAGCGAGCCAGTCGTGAATTGAATGACAAAATTGATGGGCTGGAAAACAAAATAAGTAAAGATATGGGAGAAATGAAAAGTGGGTTGGAAAATAAAATGGATGCTCAGATTGAGCAGATGGACCGAATGATTAACAAAATGAAGGAACAAACGAGTAAATTGAAGGAAGGGCGAACGAATGGTGCCGTCGGGGCACAGGAGAAACCAACGGTGGCAGGGTTTGAATCTGAACGGGGGGAAGGCAAATTGGGAATTGCACCGGGAATGGCAAATGAAGAGGCTAATGGGGAATGCCTACAGGTAAACAGGGAATGCGCACAGGTAAGTGTGGAGTGTGCACAGGTAGATGGGGAGACTGCAGTTGCAGAAATAGATGGGGAATGCCTGCAGGTAAATGTGGAATGTGCACAGGTGAGCGAGGAATGTAAAAATTGTAATGGGGAATGTTTCCCACATTCTGGCCTGGTTGTTTGTCGGGACCAGGTGGATGTCACAACACCCCAACCAGGGGATGATTTTGGAATTGTGCAGCACCAGGGCGGTGGTGCGGAGCAAGAGGGGTTAGAGCAATTGGGGGTCCGTGCAATGGAGCCGGACCGGGTATTTATTGGGGATATTGATCAAAGCCTGGCGGAGCCAGAAATGATTTGTGATAATGATGATGAGGATGATGTGATTCAGCGGCTGGGGACCTGGGATAGTCCCATGGAGGTCGAGCTTGTTCAGGCCCAAAGGAGTCTGGGGGATGAGGTGAGTCGGTCCAAGGAGGTGATTGTGGTGACCGAGGGGACGCTCACCGTGCACTACGATTTGGTAACAGGCGCTCCAAAATTGGACAACCAGTTGGGGGAGTGTGTTGACTCCGGGCTGGATTTGGACCTTGGAAAATCGGGAGATCGAGCCTCCAAAGATTTGGTCCCCGTAGGAAATGTGGACCAGCTGCAGGGAGGGGCAGAACAACCGGTGGTAGAGGTTGTTATCTGCAGCTGCGGTGATTGGTCACCTGGAGCCCAAATTTCTAAAAGAAAAAAGAAAATTACATTTAAATGGGAAATTGATTTGGCATAGCCATGGAGGGAGTTGGTCCCCGGGCTGTGGAAGTTGGACCGGGGGAGGTCAAGGGTGAGGGCCTTGGGCAAAAGTTGCCCCTTTCAAAATTTGGGTATGCCAGCCAGCTGGGGGGCTGTGTTGGCGAGATTTGGATGTGGGGTCCAGCCAGGGGTGTCGAGGTACGACCTGGGCCCCACGGGGGGTCTGGTGGAGTGTTGCGTCCCTTGTCCGTCGGGGCGCGGTCCGACCTGGTGGCTCAGTCCGGCAGGGTCATCGGACCCTGGTGGGGGTTAAGACCTCCAGGGGGGTCCGAGGTGGTTTCTCAAGCCTGGGATGGCGAATATTGAGGACCACTAGGGGGAGGTGTTGTGGGTCGTGCTTTGGTGGTGGCACCGCGGACGGCCAGCTTGGGCCTGATGTAGTGACCACCTGGGCATGCGGCCTGACACCCTCTCCCTGAGACGCTGGGACAACCAGCCTGTGGTGACCTGGCATGGTGGTTGGTCTATGGACGCGGGTCGAACCAAATGGACAGGGATGGAGATAGCCTGCTGGACAACCATTGGGGCATCTGTGGAACGTGATGGTGTGAGAGTGACCTTCCACAGATGTTCCGTTATGATTTATGGACTCTCGGTTTGTGAAGAGAGCCATGGGGTTGATGTGAATCAGGAGATGTGTAACGAGCCGAGCATATGGGCCATGCTCGGCTGGCATGCGTATGGCAAAGCATCTTTCTTTGGTTGAGATTAGTAAAATGTGAAAAATGTTTGGCATGGGTAATCTGTGGGTTCGATGCAAATTAAGGGTGAATTTTGTGAAGAGAAATGGTGGACACTGTACAGTGACGCCATTATTGATCCAGGTGTGTAGACCAAAGTGTTGGAGGCTGTGATAAAATTAATAGGGTAGCAGGACACAGCTTTCAACTGGTTGCGGGGGCAACTGTGCTGATATTTGGGACGCGGAGTTATGGGGATGTAGTTGTGTAGCCTGGGGGTCAACGTGGTGCTGTGCGTGTCCGAGGTGTGTGGACCATGTCTTCTGGTTGGGTCTCCTGGTGGAGCATGGCTGTTGACTGGACCTTGGTGTGGTCAAGTGTGGGTGAGCACTGGGGGGGGGGGGGGGGGCTGCAGTTCTGTAGTCTGACTGGGGGATGATGGGGAGGTGCAGGGGATGTGGCTGTAGGGATGCCACGCACTGCGACCGTGCCCCCCAGGGCCGAGGTTGTGTGTGCGGTAGTGTGTGTTGTGGCAGCAAGTGCTCACCACATTGGCCAGCTGGGGCTGGTGCAGCTGTGTTCCTCGCAGGGGGGCGAAGGATGGATGGTGGGTCGCACCCTTATGGACACTCATGGGCCATGTTGGCGTTTTGACTGCTCACCTTGTCCCGATGACCCTTGCACGGTAGAGGTGCAGAGCTGTCGTGGCCACTGGTAGTTGTGTAGCGATGATCCCCGTCTGATGCGGATCCACATATCTGCCAGTATAGAGGGGACAAAAGAGAAATTTGGAAGTATTTGGTAGACGCAATGTGAGATTTTGGGATTTTGTGGGTGGATGGCACTTTGGACCTGACCAACCGATAATTACCTGCACTTGAGGTGAGTGTTGAGTACTGTCCCAGGTTCCAGGACTTGCTTTGGAAAATTGGGGGACAAGTAATTTGGAGTTGGGAGGCGGGTGAGAGTGATGACATGGCCGGTGAGGGGATGGAATGGGGGCCACACAGTGTCTTGTGGGTGGTGTGTGTTTATGTGTAGAGGTGATGTGTTTTCATGTGGTCGTGAGGTTGGAGAAATATGAGCAAGTGGTGATTATTGAGTTTTGAAATCTGTTTTGGAAATGTGTAAGGATTTGAACTGTGAACTGGGGGATTTCACATGAAGCAGGCCATGGCAAGCCTTGTAACACCTTTTACACCATCTATGGAATTGTGCTGAATTGTGCAGAGTTGTGTGGAGAATTGAATGGTAGCGGGGGAGGAAATGTGTTTTGGGGTCTTGTGGGTGGGGAAGGTGTGTGTGTCCGCAGGTACAGATCAAGCTCTGAGGAGCGATGCCTGCGGCCCCCTCTGCGGCAATTACCCCTGGCAGCCGGTGATAACTGGAAATTGGAGCTCGTCGGTGGAGGGTCTGGTTGGGCGCCATGGGGTGAGGAAGTCCCCCGGTGACCCGTGTTGCTGTGCTGAAGCAGGAGGTCGCGGAGGAGCCTGGTGTGTGTGGAGACCCTCACCGGCGAGGTAACGGCGGAAAGGGGCTGTTGGGCTGCCATGGGCCAAGAGGTAAAGGGGGGGTGGGGGGGGAGCAATGAACTTGTAAGTCGGTTGACTTGTGTTTGGGACTGCGGGCACCACAGCCTGAAGCGCCCCCACCATCTTTTTGTGCGGTACCTCCCCGCGGCCTCGTTGAGGAATGCACACACACGTATGACATCAATGCCATGGTCCTGCAGGGAGGGTGTATTGAGCAAGAGCTTTGTTGATTTTTGAAATGCGGTAGTGAGGAGTCTTGGAATGAGAATGAGTGGCTAAGGGGTTTGTGTTGAATGAATGTTGGCGAAATCCACCGAGCCATGTCACTCACCTGCAACATCTGGACAGGGCCCGTGGAAATTTAGGGGGTGAATTGGTGATGGCCCCGCAGGTAAGGTTGTGTCTTGTGGCATCCACCGGGGGACGCGGTCTGTAGATTGGGGTATGTAAAAATGTTTTGTAGAGTTTTGGAATTTTCTGGTTAAGGTTAAGTTTTGTGGTTAAGTTAGTTTTGAGTGTTGTTTGTTTCCTCCCTCTGCAGGAGCAATGAAGAAAATGTACATACATGATTGCATGATGTTAAGGGGTTTAGCATGTTAAGGAAGTGTAGGTAGGTAGTCCGACTCACTTCCCACAGCCCTTCCTGATTTATTTCATAGGTTAATTAAGTGTATGACAGCAAGTGTTAAGGCTGGAATGGTAGCGTCTGCAGTGAACCTTGCAGGAGCTACGGTTCCGGGGGGGGGGGGGGGGGGGGTGTTTACGCCGTCATGACATCATATACGTGTTGACGTGCATGAAGGTTGGACACAAAACTTCCGCTACTTTCATATATATTTAAGATATATATACAGTATATAATTATATGTATATATATATATATATATTGTTATGTCTGGGCTAACCCCCGCTCTAGCAGGGAAAATGGCCTTAAAATGCATGTTGTTGTGTTGTTGTTATGTCTGGGGGGTAAAACAATATCTAGAGCTAGGTAGATCTGTATAGGTAGGTATTCGACTGTCGCGATAGGGAATCTACCTGTAATAAGTTCTTTATGTTTAGGCGTTTGTCGGGAAAAGATGTATGATTGTGGATCTACCAGGAGATTCGAGTGTTAAGTAGTTAGGGATTAAAGATAACGCCCCTGTGAGTCTCACCTAGTAGTCAAACCTTTGTCCATTATGGCACTGCAAACCACATAAACATTAGTTAGGTCCCTAGCGCAACATTAAATAATTCCTTTCCCTGACAATGACTTAGGAAGAAAACGGACAGGAAACCAGGCCAAAAACACCGCCACAATTGGCCGCCACCATTTACACCTCCGCAAGGCCTGCCCACCTCGCATAGCACGTGCGGTTACCACGGAGTCGGGGACGGGAGCGGCCGTGGTGCAGTGGGTGTGCCACTGGACGAGCCGGCGAGGCGTGGGAGGCTCTGATTGGCAGAACAGTGCGCCAATGTGATGTCATCGGCCGGAGATATTACCGAGGGCAGGACGCCATTTTGAGAAGTTGAGTTGAGTTGGGCCAGAGAGTTGAGTTGAGTTGGGCCAGAGAGTCGAGTTGAGTTGAGTTGGGGCAGAGAGTCGAGTCGAGTTGAGTTGAGATGGGCCAGAGAGTCGAGTTGAGTTGAGTTGGACCAGAGAGTCGAGTCATGTCGAGTTGAGTGCAGTTCGAAGGAGTTCACGGCTTGAGTTGGTACTCCCGGTGCGATACCGAGTTTGGAGAGTCCTTCCTGTCCCTGGTCGAGTGGAGAGTTGCAGCTTGAGCAGCTTTATTCCCGGCCGGCAGCCCGAGTGGAGTTCGCTTGCTTTGTGCAGCCCTGCGTTGGACCTTTGGAGCAAGGGAGCTCGTGGTGTGCCGTTGAACTGACGAGGCCTGGTGGCGCTCGGAGGCAGACGGAGAGGGCTGCGGGGCCGTGTTACACTGAAGACGACTAGAGCCAGATAAGCCCGAGCTCCGCGTTTACACTTTACATGACGAGACGTGTTAGTTTCGTATTCATCTCCCTCGTATTGTGTTTGATATCTGTTGTGTGTGGGATCCCAATTTAGGCTTCTTATTAGAGTTATTACCGGCACGTGCTTTTCCACTGTCTTTACTTTTCATTAATAAATCCTTGTATTATTTTTGTACATATATCTGAACGCAGTTTTCCTGGGTGTTTGATTTTAATAGGTAAGGCTGCAGGGCTCTCATCGTTCCCCTCCATCCTGCGCGCTTTGCTTGATTGGAATCCGCTATTGAGTTTTCGCCTCGGGAGTTTAAAGCCTCGTAATCGGCCTCCGCAACTCTTATGTTAATCGCAGTTGCGTGACAATATATATATATATATACTCAGCCACCTATATATATATATATATATATATATATATATATATATATATATATATATATATATATATATATATATATATATATACTTGACCTCCGTTGAACTTGGGGACGACTAAGAAGAAGACCTTTGTTGGTCGAAAGCTTGTCAAATTAAAGATCGACGTCCTGAAGCTACGTCCGCGTCTGATTTAACCTCTCGATTATTTATTTAATGCAAATGAGCCACCCTGCTCGTACTGTGGAGTTTCTACTATTTCCCCCTCCTCTCCCACCCTCCCTCCCAATATGTATATTTAACCTCCAGTAACGTTGCAGTCACTACAAAGGGATTAGTGTTACGATTAGATTTGCTATAATAATAACGTTACGTTGTCACGAAAATTATATTATTTTTTTAAAAACCTAGGTGAATTCCTTACTTCTGCTTTTACACCGCTTCAATCCATCAATTTTCCAATCACCACATTGGGATTAAAGCGTTATGGCTATATTTACTATAATATTATTATTACTACGAAAACGATACCACTGTATTAAGAAACCTGGGTTTAATTTGTCCGAAGCGGACGGTGAGTCATAACGCCTAAGGCCTATACCTACCATACCGTATTGTTGGAATAGACGTAAGGCCGATGATTTCGATATTTGATGATTTTTTTACAATCGGTTTGTTTGTGTTTCACACTGAATGAAAAACGTAAAGGTAGAGCATGGCGATTGTGATATATGACAGGTTCGACGATATGTTCGACCTGAACAACATTCAAATCAAAATGGCGGTGCGTGGAGAGTCAGCCGCAACACCGCCATAATGACATCAGAGGTAATCACATCACCCTGTCATGTGACCAGATTTTCAGCTCTGATTGCTATACGTTTGAGGGGACATACATACATACATACATACATACATACATACATACATACATACATACATACTGTATACATACATACATACATACATACATACATACGGACAAACACTGTTCTAGACGGCTCTGCCCGATGGGCTACCCCGTAAAAAAAAGAAGTGCATCGTGTAGTGCCTTTCCTGGTGGGAGTGAGTATTACAAGTCAAATGTAGTGAAATATGTCAGTTGACTGAATGAGAACTGTAAATATCGATAATTATAATGATAATTTGAGGTGTTTGTTTGACTTGTATGTTCCTTGCACTATATATATATAATAACCACCTTTAGAGGCCATTTTTCCCCACAAAGCGGGGGTTGGCCTTTTTCGGGAACCGTGGTTGTTGTTGTTTTTTTGGTCCCCTTTTTGAAGCAATGTTTTACGGCTGGATGCCCTTCCTGACGCCAACCCTTTTTGCCACCTTTAACGACAAACAGGGAATTACCAGTGAACTGGTACTCAATTTGCCGACCTCGGAAGGATGACAGGCTGAGTCAACCCCCCTGGCGTTAATTCAGCGATCGACCGGGATTCGAACCCAGGATCCTAGGATCCTAAAGCCGGCACCCTAGCCGCTAGCCCAACACCAGGGCTCTGAATTAAAGCCGGCGTTAATTCAGCGATCGACCGGGATTCGAACCCAGGATCCTAGGATCCTAAAGCCGGCACCCTAGCCGCTAGCCCAACACCAGGGCTCTGGACATCAGCTAGCCATCAGCTTGCACTGCTGAACCAAATTAGCTGAAAATTGCAGTTTGTGCTCAGGATGTGTAGCAAAGGTTTTAAGGAGTTGGAGCTGTTACAGCCAATTTATGTTTTAACTTTAAATTATGGGAATTATTCTAATATTCTCTAATTTATTATAATTATTCGATAATTTACGTATCTCTCTGTTCTCTGCATGAAAACAAAACTTTGTCTAATTTAGGATGACCCAGAAAATGTGGGGAAGTGGATGAATAGGTAAACAGAGGTAAATAGAAGACACTGCGGTAGAGCGCATACCACCGCCAGGCTGAAGTGTACGTTTCGTATCCCTCTCATAGGCCAGATCTGCATCTGGACCTGAACCAAAGTCGAATCAGCTTGTTCTTGTCACCTTGATATCGTGCTAGATATCGTTTTTTGGCCCTATCTCTCAATGGTAAAGAATCACTTTAAAAAAACGAATATCCGGATCCATATTCGAATCTTCACCAAAATCTAATCATTTCATCCCCGTCACATACCCAACCTTTCCAGCAGATTTCGTCCGAATCCGTCTGCAACGTTTTGAGATATCCTGTTCACAGACAAACGGACAGACATGGATGAAAACATTACGTCCTCCCACGTTCGGTGGCAAATGTAATAAATATATCTAGAGAGGAATGGAGGTAAAAAGGTATGAGTGCGTAGATGAATGGGTGAAGGAGTAAAGGGAAGTAGGTGAGGGGTAGAAAAGTTAGTGAGAGAATGGATGTAAGCCGGTGATTGGGTTGAGTGGAGTATGTGAAGGTGTAAGGAAGACAGTGGCAGTAGATGATGGTTTTGAGGGGGAATGTGTAAAGGGGTAGAGATGGATGAGAGAAGGGTGGCTGAGTAAATAGATAATAGATGCAAGGGAGTACGTTTGCAGGTGTTGTCTGCAATGAGCCATCTGATATATATATATATATATATATATATATATATATATATATATATATATATATATATATAATTATATATGTATAATTATATATATATGTATAATTATATATATATATATATATATATATATATAGATTGTTGCGGACCGCGGATAAGGTGTTGATTTGCCGAGCGGATGGCGACCGCGGCCCGAACTATTGACAATTACTAAGACCCGATTCCTTAAACGTGGGCCAAATCGTGCCACAGATATTCAATGGGGAAAAGACAAAGGCGACACGGATGTGAAGAAGAGGAAGACAGAAGTAGGAAATACGAATATAATTTATTTGCTATTTACAACCAAAAGAAAGCAAGGAGGAGGAAGGATAATAAAATAATTTACAGAAGAAATCAAGGAGACACAGTGAAAATTCTAGCTTAACTAAACAGGCTTAACTTATTACCCAGGACAGAACACACAAAACAAACTCACGTACACAAAAGGATGGAAGGACAGGAATCGTTTGGAGGGATGAGCAGGTGGGATCACAGGGCACAGCGAGCAGGTCCACTCCGGGCGGGAAGCGAGGAGCCGGCAGCTCCTTGTATTTGGCTTTACACCGCACACCGACAGGGTCACTCGCTGCCCCGTCAGGGCTTCACGCGGCTGGTTGAAACGGGGCTGGTTGAAGCGGCTCTTTGTCAAAGGCTTTTCGTATCTCACGCAACAACCACCCAAAGGCTTTCCGTATCTCTCACGCAACTCCGGTGCAACTCTCAACTCTCTCCCGGTGGACTGCCAACTCTCTTACGCACCTGGACTCATCTGCCTTATCTCTGGTGTATATCTTTTTACTTGGCACTCTCAACTCTTCAGTATCTCTGACTCTCCTTTCAGCGATCCTTGGTGCAACTCTTTCTTTGCACTTCTCGCAACTCTTTCTTTGCACTTCTCGCAACTCTTTCTTTTGCACTTCTCTCAAAGGCTTCCGCGCGCGCTTTTTATATCGCCCGTGGGCGATCAAGCTGCCGGCCTCTAGAACACGCCCATCGGTGAGCTCGCCTCGGCCCTGATTGGTCGGCACGGGCTCTCTGGCTCCGCCCTTGATGACGAGGGGCGGCCAACGCCCTGGATTCGGCAGCTCCTCCCCCTTCTTCTCCAAGCCTACCTCGTGGCTAATGGAGTCGCAGTGAAAACCGCCCAATAGCTGCGGCGAATGCAGTTGGCAATTGAGGCTTTATTAAATGAAAATGAAAGGCGATCTATCTATTTGAATTTGGTGCAATGGAGTGTCAACTAGTGGGAACAGAGCCTTAACCTACATAGAATAAGGAAATAAACTACCAACAAGGAGGAAATCTAAGATTGGCTAACGTGATTGTTTATGACCTAATTACGGGACGCACTTTGACGTTTATACACAACTGGAGGAAGGAGGGCGATATTTTTACAACAATTTACACTACAATAAAAAAAAACACAATTCTCATATCCACAATATATATATATATATATATGTATATATATACATATACATATATATATATATATATATATATGTATATGTATATGTATATATATATATATATATATATATATCTATCTATATATATATATATATATATATATATATATATATATATATATATAGTTGTGGATTTGAGAATTGTGTTGTGTTTTTTTTATTATCGTTGGAAGTGTAATGAAGCTTGTGTAAATATTACCGTCCGTTTGTGTGTAAAGGTCAAAGGTTGTCCCTTAGTTAGTCCATATACAATCACGTAGCAAATCATAGATCTCCCTGTTCAGTAGTTATCTCCTTATTATGTGTATTAGTTTAAGGCTTTGTCTTCCATTAATTGACACTCCATTGCACCGAATTCAAATAAGGTAGATTCCTTTCCAATTCCCCTTTTGTCAGCTATTTCCAACTGCGTTCGCCGCTGCTGCTTTGGGGGTTGCGGTTTTCGCCGCAAGACTCCATTAGCCACGAGGTAAACTCGGAGAAGAAGGGCGTTGGCCACCCATCGTCATCAGGGGTGGAGCAAAAGAGCCCGTGCCAGCCAACTGGCACTTGAGTGAGCGACCCGGTAGGCGTGCCCTGGGAGCCCGCGGGTTGATCTCGAGGCGCGATATAAAAGCGCGCGTGCAAGCCTTTTGAGGGGATGCGGCAGATGAGTTCAGATGCGTCAGAGAGTCGGCAGTCCACCAGGAGAGAGTTGAGTGGAGTTGTTCAGTTCAGTGGAGGAGGAGCAGTGAGGTCGAGCGCAGGAGGCGGAGGACGCGTGAGACAGCTGCCGGTGTGAAACCGAATACGTGGAGCTGCCGGCTCCTCACTGCCAGCCCAAAGCGGAGCTGTGTTTGCCAGGTTTTCGCCTCGACCCCAAAGAGTGGATCGGAGCGCGCGCTTGAAGCTGGACCTCGACGCCTACCATCTGCCGGGACCCTCCTCTGCTGTCCCAAACCATTCCTGCCAGTCCATCCTTCTGTGTACGTGAGTTTGTTCTGTGTGTCTTGTCCCTGGGAATAAGTAAGACTGCCATAGGTAAGCTAGCGTTGCACTGTGTCCTTCTGGTCCGTCCCTCTTTCTGTAATTATTTTCTTATCCTTCCTTCTTCCTTGGTTCCTTTGAATTGTGTAAATAGTTAGTAAATAAATCATATTTGTATTTCCTACCGTTGTTCTTCTTTCCTTTACATCCGTTTCGTCCTTGTCTTTTCCCCAATTGAATACCTGTGGCACGATTTGGCCAACGTTAAGGATCGGGTCAGTCCTTGGTAATAGTTCGTGCCGCGGTTGCTAAACCACTCGGCAATTACCATCTGTCCGCGGACGCGAACGGGGTTGCGCACCTGCCTTTCCGGAGGTAGCTGTGCAGCGTCAGGAGCGGAGACGGCCAGTGAAAATAGAAGGGGGATTAACCCCCCCCTAAGGGGAGGTGCCATACTCTGTTTCCGTAACAATATATATATATATATATATATATATATATATATATATATATATATATATATATATATATATATATATATATATATATATATATAGTTGTGGATTTGAGAATTGTGTTGTCTTTTTTTTATTATCGTTGGAAGTGTAATGAAGCTTGTGTAAATATTACCCTCCGTTTGTGTGTAAAGGTCAAAGGTCGTCCCTTAGTTAGTCCATATACAATCACGTAGCAAATCATAGATCTCCCTGTTCAGTAGTTATCTCCTTATTATGTGTATTAGTTTAAGGCTTTGTCTTCCATTAATTGACACTCCATTGCACCGAATTCAAATAAGGTAGATTCCTTTCCAATTCCCCTTTTGTCAGCTATTTCCAACTGCGTTCGCCGCTGCTGCTTTGGGGGTTGCGGTTTTCGCCGCAAGACTCCATTAGCCACGAGGTAAACTCGGAGAAGAAGGGCGTTGGCCGCCCATCGTCATCAGGGGTGGAGCAAAAGAGCCCGTGCCAGCCAACCGGCACTTGAGTGAGCGACCCGGTAGGCGTGCCCTGGGAGCCCGCGGGTTGATCTCGAGGCGCGATATAAAATCGCGCATGCAAGCCTTTTGAGGGGATGCGGCAGATGAGTTCAGATGCGTCAGAGAGTCGGCAGTCCACCAGGAGAGAGTTGAGTGGAGTTGTTCAGTTCAGTGGAGGAGGAGCAGTGAGGTCGAGCGCAGGAGGCGGAGGACGCGTGAGACAGCTGCCGGTGTGAAACCGAATACGTGGAGCTGCCGGCTCCTCACTGCCAGCCCAAAGCGGAGCTGTGTTTGCCAGGTTTTCGCCTCGACCCCAAAGAGTGGATCGGAGCGCGCGCTTGAAGCTGGACCTCGACGCCTACCATCTGCCGGGACCCTCCTCTGCCGTCCCAAACCATTCCTGCCAGTCCATCCTTCTGTGTACGTGAGTTTGTTCTGTGTGTCTTGTCCCTGGGAATAAGTAAGACTGCCATAGGTAAGCTAGCGTTGCACTGTGTCCTTCTGGTCCGTCCCTCTTTCTGTAATTATTTTCTTATCCTTCCTTCTTCCTTGGTTCCTTTGAATTGTGTAAATAGTTAGTAAATAAATCATATTTGTATTTCCTACCGTTGTTCTTCTTTCCTTTACATCTGTTTCATCCTTGTCTTTTCCCCAATTGAATACCTGTGGCACGATTTGGCCAACGTTAAGGATCGGGTCAGTCCTTGGTAATAGTTCGTGCCGCGGTTGCTAAACCGCTCGGCAATTACCATCTGTCCGCGGACGCGAACGGGGTTGCGCACCTGCCTTTCCAGAGGTAGCTGTGCAGCATCAGGAGCGGAGACGGCCAGTGAAAATAGAAGGGGGATTAACCCCCCCCCCCCTAAGGGGAGGTGCCATACTCCGTTTCCGTAACAATATATATATATATATATATATATATATATATATATATATATATATATATATATATATGTATGTATATGAATGAATGAATGATCGTTTTAAGGCCATTTTCCCCGCAAGAGCGGGGGTTAGCCTTGCGGGCCCCATGACAATCATGGTTCCCTGTTTGAGGCAATGTTTTTATGGCCGGATGCCCTTCCTGACGCCAACCCTTGGTCACGCTCTTCGATGCGCAGGGATACAGTGTACCTATTCTAAACCGGGGTACACACCGGGATCATTCATCCCAGCAAGCTGGTACTCAATTTGCCGACCTCGGAAGGATGACAGGCTGAGTCAACCGCCTTGGCGTTAATTCAGCGATCGACCGGGATTCAAACCCAGGATCCTGGGATCCTAAGCCGGCACCCTAACCGCTAAGCCAACAGCAGGGATCAAATGTGTATCAAATGTGTATATATATATATATATATATATATATATATATATATATATATATATATATATATATATATCTATATATATATATATATATATATATATATATATATATAATTATTGGATGCACCTGAGCTCAATTTGGAGTGTCATATCAAAGTGGTTGAATACTTATTCACTTACAACATTTCAGTTTTTCATTTTTCATTAATTTGTAATAATTTCTAAAAAAAAAAATTCACTTTGATATTATGAGGTATGTATATATACGTATATATATATATATATATATATATATATATATATATATATATATATATATATATATATATATACATACACATATATAATGGCTGGCAGGATCCTTTTATTAACCCTCTCGGTGTATCAGATGACTCAAGGTTTCGCCCAACAACACAGACCAAACGTGCCTCCACGAACCTTTATCAGAAGTGAAGTCTTTGATTCACATCCCTCCAGATAAACACAAAGTGTGGGTTGGGCCAAGTCAGTTCACCAATCACAGGTGACATTAGTCAATTCTCATGGTCTCATGGGATGTTAATCAGCCAATGACAAGATTGCATTACTCATGATCCACACTCCACAGCTATTTATATGGGTGCATTGTGATTTTGAACTTTGTTGCCTGTTATGATCTTGTCACATATTATAAACCAAATATGTCCCACTGTGTCTCTGTCCTCTTATCGGTGCATCTCTGATGTATTTGTGCAAGAGTGGTTGGTCCATAAGCCTGCAGCAATGCCAGCCGCAGTCTCACACCCCCGAGTGTACGTACTTGGAATTTATTTTCCTCCAGCCACAATGTTTTTTTAATGTTTAGTCAAACTAGCTTCTTCTTTTTTTTTTATCACACTTAATTGCTTTTTGCTTGTGACATTGGAATTGCTGACGTGGATGTATTCAAACATATTTCTTGGACAATCAAACATATTTCAAACACATTGGAATTGCTGACGTGGATGTAATCAAACATATTTCTTCGCTCATTTTGTTGTCCCTGTCATTTTTGTTTCTTATTTTTGGCAATGGAGACTGCGGTCTCTTTAATCTATCTAACCCAAACCTTTAATGAGCCCATAAATTATGCTTTAATTTATCTCATGCTTCAAGAACAGTTTATGCTGTCGTTCCATGGAGATAATTATTTTATAGGTACTGACAATGTGCCAGCATATATATATATATATTGTTACGGATCTCTCCGTCGGCCTTTTTCCCCTTGAGAAGGGGGGATTAATCCCCTTGTCCGCGACTGACCGACGTGAGTCCTGGGGGTCCCAACGCTCCTCCCAGTCGGGAGCAGCCAGGGTATTTGGTCTACGAAAAGTCCCAAGGACCTGAGTGCCACTCCTGACCGCGAGCAGGGGAGGGACTCCCGCTCGAACCCCGGTTTTAGATGTTATAATTGCCGAGCGGTGTTAGCAACACGACGTTCGAGCCATTACCAAAGACTAAACCCGATCCTAAACGTTGGCCAAATCGTGCCACAGGTATTCAATGATGGAAAAGACAAGGACTAACGGATGTGAAGGAAAGAAGGCAAGGTAGGAAGAACAAATATGATTTATTACTAACTACTATGTACACAATGAAAAATAACCAAGGAGAAGGAAAGATAAGAAAATAAAGACAGAAAGGATGGAAGGACCAGAAGGACACAGTGCAATATTAACTTTTTCAAGCTTACTTATACCCAGGGACAAGACACACAAAACAAACTCACATACACAAAAGGATGGAATGGCAGGAATGGTTGGGGACGGCAGAGGAGGGTCCAGGTAGATGGTGGCATCGAGGTCCAGCTCCAAGCGCGCGCTCCGATCCATGCTTTGGGGTCGAGGCGAAAACCCGGCAAACACAGCTCCGCTTCGCGTCTCACCGACCAGCAATAGGGCCTAGAGGGTCTCGGCCTATTGCCGCAATACAGGCACCCCCTCACGTCTCTCTCTTTCAGTCTTGCTGGATCACGCCTCTCGTTCCTGCCTTCTCACCGACCTTGTACCTTCTCTGTCCAACTCTCATGAACCTTCAAGCACCTCCCTCCACAGAACTCTCACTTCAGAACTCCCTCTGCAGAACTGCTCGTGAGGCTCCCTCACTCATCTGAGGTGGGGGCTCCCGGCAACGGGTTATATAGGCCACATCCTCTCAAGCGATACCCCTGAGCCTTGGTTGGTCATTCGGGGCTCCACCCTTCATGATGAGGTGGGGGCCACGCCTTTCTTCTCCGAACCAACCGCGTGTTTAATGGAGGGCGAATGCAGTTGGCAATTGAGGCTTTGCACTAGACAGGGGATTCTACCTTATTTCAATTTGATGCAATGCAGAGTCAACTAATGGGAAACACAGCCTTAAACTAATACACATAATAAGGAAATAACTATTTAGAAGGGTATATGGTGGCCTGCGTGTATGTATATGGAGTAACTAAGAGGACGACCTTTGACCTTTACACACAACACGGAGATATTTACAAGAATTCATTACACTTACAGAGGGTGATAGTTACAACAATTACAAATCCGCAACACTGCACCCTCATCCTCCAGGCACGTTCTCGGGCCTATAAAAGTTTACTTAGTGTGACACGTAGGTGTAATTCCCTCTACAATTAACCTGACCCTGAGTGTGACAGTTTTAAAACACAAATAAGTATGTCCCCCTGCTGCATTGTACCCTGCCTAACAGATTTACGCCCACAGCTAACCGAATTGCAGAATTGGCTTCAAACTAAACATGAACGGTGGGGAGCATTATTTACAAGTGACGCTAATTGTATTTACAAAACGCAACCCAGGACCTGCGATTGTTCTTTTGGGGGGGGGGGGGGGGCGAGACAGCCTGCGCTGCATCGACGCACCAACACCAATAAAGAGCACCATAAAGCACCAAAGAACGCACCAGTCACCACAGTTCAAATAAAAACCAAACTCCTGGTGCTGGTCTTCCTCTTCGGCTCCCTCTGCTGGCCATTGTTCTTCCAGATGTTGTCTTTCTCCGTCTTTTGCTGCCTATTTGGTGGAAATAATAAATGCACAAACGTGTCCGTTTTTTATTTATGGCCTACAGGGGCCGACTATGAGTGGTTCACCTGTGGGCTTGGTGCCACCTCACCGGGTCCGCAAGCAAGATCTTGGGCCATCGTGGCCGGTTCTAGCAGAGGGGCCATACCCCAACCCGTGGGGTCCATGAGTGGTGCTCAGCCACAGACATGTGGTCCATAAGTGGTGCATCGATGCAAGCAGCTGGTTGCGGGGGTTCTGGCACACAATGGCGGACTCCCGCACGCCCCCCCGGTGCCCAGAGAGCACGATCCATGGGTCGGGGAAGGAAAACAGAGAGGGCAGGTTAGCGAGGGGTAAGGTCACAAGGGTACACATCAATAAAGGCAATGCAAGGTGAGGTGCGTCTGGAGACTGAGCAGAGAAAAGCTCGTCCCTACCGTACATCACCCCCCCCCCCTGTTACCTACACTACCCTTGCCCTTACCCCAGTATGTATCAAAATCTACACCCTTACCGATTCGTCACTACTGTCTCGTCTTCCCCATATTTCCCCTAATACCAAATTCGTCATCACAATCCCTCGAACCCAAAATTTGCCATCACCAATTCATCATCAATCCTCATAAGGAGGGAGAGATGGAACATCAACACAATGTCACACCCATGTCATGATGCATCTCACAATCCAAACATTTGCACAGAAAAATAAAAACATGGCATGGTGTGGAGTTTTGTCACCTCAGGTGAGTGGATGTAGATGGTGCGAGGAGATTCCAATCCTATCTACCTTCGAAATGACTTTAATACACTTTACACTACCCGGGGTCTTTCCCTGCCAAACCATGGGCCATCTTACACTATGCGGTTTTAAGAACCAAATTCCCATTGACCAAACTGTGGTGCTTCATCAATTTGGGGTCTCACTCCCCCGATTCAACTCCCTGTGCCTTTGCACAATTTCAGGACTGGGTCATGTGGCTCTCCCAGCAGGTCTACCCACCTGCACACCTCCACCACTGCAGTTGCCTCCGAGCTTACCTGCTCCTTACCCTAACCTATCTACCTGGGGAAGGCCCTCTGGCGCTCTCCCCACTCGGTGCCCTCTCTGGCACTGGGCTACCCGGGTCCGTCCTCTGGATCCTCGGGCTCCATCCACAACTCTAACGGCTCCCAGAGCCCACCTGCGGCCTCACCTGGCCGATATCCTCACAGTGGTGGAGTGCCCATTTAACTACACACACTAACAGGCCACACGCCCAGCCATTTCCACGTCACTAATGCACCCATCCAAACACCATTCTTCCACACGCACCACAGATGCCAATATCCAACCACAATTTACCAACTCCCTCTACCTAACTCTTAAACTACCCTCCCCGGGTATTCGTGATAGGGGTCCACTTTTCCCCCATTCACACCTTCGCACCATCCTCTCCACTCCACAGTTTCCACCATACTCACTCCACACCATCCATTCCATACTCCATATATTCCAGACCATTTATTCCATACAACCATGCTCCATACACCTGTATTTGCACACCTGTGCCATCACACCTGGTGCTTCCTGCACCCTCCTTCCTCCAGGACCATTTGCTCAACGCAACACTCAATCACCATTACTCACTCATACACTGCTCCATATACCTGTTCACTTGCACACCTGTGCAATCACACCTGGTGCCACCTGCACTCTCCTTCCTCCCAGGTTTCTTCAATCATTCCATGCAATGCACAACCACAATTGTTCCTCACGCACTGCTCCATACACTTCCACGCTCAATACAACTCACAATCACCTCACTCACTCCACAATACACTTCCGAATACACTTTCGATTCCCAAACACACGGCATCATCTGATCTACCTGGTTTCCTGCTAACTTGGTGGTCCCCGTCTTCCCTTTAAACTAAGCACATACCACATCATTATCGACCATTCTAACCTCTCTATGTCCCCGACTACCTGTCCAATGTCGCTACTTAAATCTACAGTCACCTATTGTCATCTTCTCTAGATCCCTATCATTTTATCCTAACCCTCCCTCGGCGAGCTTTCACTGCCAAACACCATAAACCTATAGCTCATGTGCCCCATCGTGAGGGATGGCAGAGTTGCCATCCCACCACATCGGGCATCTTCCACTATAAATTTTGCTCATCAAATTCCAGCTAATCAAAAATTTTCCAATCACAAATTCCCTATCCCTACCAAATGTCCTTTAACTTGAGCCTCGGTGCGTCATTACCTTCGCAAAGCTCGGCTTCGCGAAGCCGAGCAATGCATGCGGATGGTCTGTTGCCGGCGGTTGGGTCCGTCCGGCAGTCGGTGCAGGGAAGGAGGTTTACTCGGGCCGGGATCGCACGCACCATCTCGGCACGGAACCGTCCGATGCCCCCATCTCGGCTGGCCGGAACGCCGCGACCACAAGGGGTCGCCGCGCCGACCCTTCCCCCCTGTCCTCGAACCGGGCCGCCTGCTCCGCTTAGCAGAGCACGGACGCGACCGTTTAGAGCGAGGCCCGGCGTGGATCGCGTACGGCGGTTACTTCGAAACCGCCGTGGTTACGATCCCCGCTGGTTCCCGCTGCGCACAAAGCCCGGCACGAACCGAGGGCTTGCTTCGGCTACAAGTCGATCTAACCGCTGCTCCATTTAACATCGATGCTCCACTTGCATGCTCACACCCCGCGTTCCGTTCCTTGCTCACACATCCAGCTGTCTCCATACTCTCCGTCATTGCACTTTCTCTTACACACCCCCCAGGTACACTCATAGACTTCGTCACACACCTGACCACCGCACACCTTGGCACACACTCGTCGTTCGTACACCTCACCAACACACCTCTTCGCGCCCACTCCTCGGTCACATCCTCTGTGACAACCACGGGTGTGCACTCACCTGCACACCCAATCACATGCTTCACTACCAACTCGTGTGCATTCCCACACGCGCTCGACCATTCCAGGTGTGCATCCTTCCATTCCAGGTGTACATTCTCTCTCACCTGCCACAACCAACTCGTGCTCCGTGTCACTCTCGCTACTCTCACCACCACACTCGGTCGTGCATTCACCCTTACTCTCGACAGCGCACTCTGTAATCATGCACCCGTCCGTTACACCCCTTTCTCGTGCATCCTCTTGTGCACACTCTCCCGTTACATCCTCCGTAACACTCACCACAGGTGTGCACTCTTTCGTTACATCCCCTGTAACACTCCCCATCACGCGCTTCCATGTGCCCCCCCGCCCCCCGCACCTGCGCCACGACCAACTCACTCGACAGCACACTCACTCCTCGGCACGCACTTTTTCCTCACACACCCTATATTCGGACATCCTCACACACCTCCTCTATCCATACACTCCGGACCAGTCGTACACCTCACCATTGGTCCCTCACGAACACCCGGGGCTACACCAACACCCAAGCCGACTGAATCTCCCCTCACACCATATACATTTCCGAGTATATCGCCACTCACCTCGGCACCTCATCTCCGCTCCTCCTCCGCCACCTGCAAACTCTTTATTTGGGTAGTAAGCACATCATCATGATTTGAGCACAGACCTTGTACATATTCCATCACTTCCTCCTTTATCTCCCTCTTAGTCTCCCTCTTAGTTTCCCTCTGTCGCTTCTTAATTTCACTCACCCCCTCTTCCACATTCTCTAATTTTTGCTTCACCTCTTTCATTTCCCAGTGCGCCCCCTCAATTTCGTCCTCTTAGGCCACCTTGATCGTTTCCATGTGCATCCTCACCTCCCGTTCTTTTGTCTCCATTGCCTCCGTTACCTCGTCCAACCTCTTTGTCAACCCCTCACATACCATCTGACATTCCCTCTTCATCGCTACGCGTTCTCTTTTTATTTCTTTCTGCGTCGCCTTTAACCCCCCGATTACCGCAGTGTTCTTCTCCACCTGCTCCACTAATTCCTTTTGTCCCACCGTCAGCTGCTCTACACCCCTCGTCAGATCTTCTATGCCCCCCTGTAACCTAGCCATCCTATTTCTCACCTCTTTCTCCGTACGCTCCTCACCTCGCTTTACCTTTACCTTTACCCCCGCGACCTCCTCGCTCACACCTCGTCTGATCTCCTCCCCCATTTCTCCCATCTCTTTGGTAGATGCTGCCCTCATCTGTTCCAAATCATTCCTCTGGGCATCCAATTTGGTTTCTAACCCGATTTTCACCTCCTCTATCTGATCTCCCATCTGTTTAATTTCCCGGGCGGATTGCTCCCCGTTTTCCCTTAATTTGCCTTCCATGGTGTTTTCTAACCCCCCTAACCCATTCTTCACCCCCTCCATCTGGTTCTCCTGGGCAGCCATTCTATTTTCCAACCCCGTTAACCCCTCCTTCATTTCCCAAATTTGATGACCCATGTCCTCTAGTTGGCCCCCCAATTTACCTTCGAGCCCCCCGATTTGGCTTCCCATATCATTTCTCAATTCCCCTATTTGATTTTTTAATCCCCCAAATTTGTTGTCTAAACCCTCAAATTTATTTCCCATATTACTTAACCCGTCTCTCAATTGCTCACTGGTACCCTTCGCTTCGTCCCTCATTGCCCCCATTTGGCCCCCCAACTGCTCACCCTGAGCCCTCGTCTCTTCTTTTTGGATGTCTAATTTGGCCATTATTTGCATCATAAATACTCTCATGTACTCCGGCATCTTGGGCTCGGCTGCCGTGACCACGTGCGAAGCGCCGCCATTTTGTGCACCTGATACCCCCACATCCCAATGTGTATTGTGCTCCTCCATTACTCCCAAATCCTCCCCGGGGTCCTGGGTCGATTCTACCCCCCCCCCTTCTAACTCACCCACCGGCATCCGCTTGCCTTGACTATCCATGGCACGATTTTAAATTGAGGAATATAAAATAAAATTTTGGGCCACTCGTAATTTGAGTGCGTTAAACGCACTTCGGGTCTGAATCTCGCTCCTGGCACCAATCGTTACGGATCTCTCCGTCGGCCTTTTTCCCCTTAAGAAGGGGGGATTAATCCCCTTGTCCGTGACTGACCGACGTGAGTCCTGGGGGCCCCAACGCTCCTCCCGGTCGGGAGCAGCCAGGGTATTTGGTCTACGAAAAGTCCCAAGGACCTGAGTGCCACTCCTGACCGCGAGCAGGGGAGGGACTCCCGCTCGAACCCCGGTTTTCGATGTTATAATTGCCGAGCGTTGTTGGCAACACGACGTTCGAGCCATTACCAAAGACTAAACCCGATCCTAAACGTTGGCCAAATCGTGCCACAGGTATTCAATGATGGAAAAGACAAGGACTAACGGATGTGAAGGAAAGAAGGCAAGGTAGGAAGAACAAATATGATTTATTACTAACTATTATGTACATGATGAAAAATAACCAAGGAGAAGGAAAGATAAGAAAATAAAGACAGAAAGGTTGGCAGGACCAGAAGGACACAGTGCAATATTAACTTATACAAGCTTACTTATACCCAGGGACAAGACACACAAAACAAACTCACGTACACAAATGGATGGAATGGCAGGAATGGTTTGGGACGGCAGAGGAGGGTCCAGGTAGATGGTGGCGTCAAGGTCCGGCTCCAAGCGCGCGCTCCGATCCACGCTTTGGGGTCGAGGCGAAAACCCGGCAAACACAGCTCCGCTTCGCGTCTCACCGACCGGCAATAGGGCCTAGAGGGTCTCGGCCTATTGCCGCAATACAGGCACCCCCTCACGTCTCTCTCTTTCAGTCTTGCTGGATCACGCCTCTCGTTCGTGCCTTCTCACCGACCTTGTACCTTCTCTGTCCAACTCTCATGAACCTTCAAGCACCTCCCTCCACAGAACTCTCACTTCAGAACTCCCTCTGCAGAACTGCTCATGGGGCTCCCTCACTCATCTGAGGTGGGGGCTCCCGGCAACGGGTTATATAGGCCACATCCTCTCAAGCCATACCCCTGAGCCTTGGTTGGTCGTTCGGGGCTCCACCCTTCATGATAAGGTGGGGGCCACGCCTTTCTTCTCCGAACCAACCGCGTGTTTAATGGAGGGCGAATGCAGTTGGCAATTGAGGCTTTGCACTAGACAGGGGATTCTACCTTATTTCAATTTGATGCAATGCAGAGTCAACTAATGGGAAACACAGCCTTAAACTAATACACATAATAAGGAAATAACTATTTAGAAGGGTATATGGTGGCCTGCGTGTATGTATATGGAGTAACTAAGAGGACGACCTTTGACCTTTACACACAACACGGAGATATTGACAAGAATTCATTACACTTACAGAGGGTGATATTTACAACAATTACAAATCCGCAACAATATATTCATTTTTTTGACAATGTGCCAGCACGAACATGTGAAAATCAACTTATGATTGAATTAAATAACATGAAAATGTGCCAGATTGAAAAAAAAAAAAAAAAAAGCATTTTGTCAAAGCATTACAAAATGCCCTTGTTTCCACATATTGCTGAAACTTAGGCCAATGAAAAATCCACTTGTTGAGTGACGAATTAAATTCAATAAAGTCTGTCATGCAGAGTCGTGAGATGCTAACAGGATAATGATTTTAGATATGAGAACATGCTCTTCTTAAAGATTGACCTAATTAATTTGGACACGGGGAATTTACTTCACATGATAGTTTAATCTCAAAAAGTTATGCCTGCAGGTTTTTGCCAGATTTGTCTTTTTTGCATTTTAATTTCAACTTTCACAAATGTATACTTTCACGTCACAAGTATGTTTCTATGTCATTTATATGTTTGTATCCATATATATCTATGTGTATATAATATTCTATGTGTATATATATGTGTATTATATATGTGTATATATGTGTATGTGTATTCTATGTATATATATGTATATATATATATATATATATATATATATATATATATATATATATATAATAATAATAATAATAATATAATTTTATATAATATGTGTATATAATATAATATATAATATTCTAATATTCTATGTGTATATAATATACTTTGCTAAAGATGGTCGAAGAAGAAATGCGGGCAAGGGGGTTAACAAGGGGAGATGCAGAAAATCGGGCAAAATGGAGAACATTGTCATGGGGACCGCAAGGCTAACCCCCGCTCTTGCAGGGAAAATGGCCTTAAAATGCCTGTTGTTGTTTGTTGTTGTATATAATATTCAAAATATGTTATTTGATTTTTGCATGAATAAATAACTGGGTTGAACAGCACGGCATATTTGCCAATGGACGTATCTCGATGCATCATCAATGGTTGGGCATCAATGATCGCTGTCAAAGCTCAACTATTGATGCCCATAGTGACAATCAACCAGAGGGGAGAAATGACCCAACTGCCTACTTTTCGCAAAGCAAACTGTGGGTATTTAACATCAACCATCTACTGCAAGCATCAAGGGGTCTCCACCTTTACATCTATTTGAGGCACACTGCATTTTCCTGTTGCAAAGTCCTGCTGACAAAATGTCATTCTCATAGCTTATAGTGAGGACGAGAATAAAAACCCTTATTAGACGGTTCAAAAGCATGTGTATTATCTCTGCACAGTAGGGTATATACATATTACCTTAGCCACCGAAGGTGGGCGGAGGTTATGTTTTCACCCCTGTCTGTTTGTTTGACCGTTTGTGAACAAGATATCTCAAAAGGTTATGGACGGATTCGGACGAAACTTGTTTGACAGGTTGAGTGTGACAAGACCGAATCCACTTGATTTTGGTGAAGATCCGAATCCGGATCCAGATATTAAAAGAAAAAAAAAAAACTTAAGTGATTTCTCAACATTGAATGAAGGGCAAAAAACAATATATAGGATAATATTTCAAATAGTTGTGGACAACTTGTGACAAAACTAGGCGGATGAGTTGGTTAGGCAACGGGAACAAGCCGATTCGATGGTGGTTGAGGTCTCAATCCAGATCTAGTCTATCAGTGGGATACAAAACGTAAACTGTTCAGCCTGGCGGAGGTACAGTGCCTTAAAGTATTCACACCCCTTGACTTGTTTCACATTTTGTTGTTACAGCCTGAATTTAAGATGGATTAAATTGAGATTTTTTTTGTCACTGATCTACAATACTCAATAATGTCAAAGTGGATTTTTTTGGGGATTTGTTTTTACAAATTAATTTAAAAAATGAAAAGCTGGAATGTCCTGAGTCAATAAGTATTCAACTGCTTTGCTATGACGATCTAAATTGAGCTCAGGTGCCTTCATTTTCCTTTGATCATTCTTAAAATATCTCGATAACTTGAATGGAGTCCATCTTTTGCCAATTCAATTGATTGGACATGATTTTGATAAGGTCCCACAGTTGACAGTGCATTTCAGAGAAGAAACTCTACCATGAAGTAAAAGGAACTGTCTGTAAAACCCTAAGATGGAATTGTGAGGAGGTATAGATCTCGGGAATGGTATAAAACAATTTCTAGAGTGTTGAAAGTTCCCAAGAGCACAGTGATCTCCATCATTAGGAAATGGAAAGTAGATAGAACTACCCAGACTCTTCCTAGATCTGGCTGTCTGACTAAACTAAGCAACCAGGTAAGAAAGACCTTGGTCAGGTAGGTGACCAATAACACAATGACCACTCTGACAGATCTATACAGTTCCTTGGTTGAGATGAGAGAACCTGCCTGAAGGCCAACAGTCTCTGAAACACTTCACAAATCTAGGCTTTATGGGAGAGTGGCCAGAAAGAAGCCACCTCTGAGGGAAAAAAAATGAGAGAAAGATAAAAATGGAACTCTTTGGCTTGAATGCTAAGCTCTACATCTGACGTAAACCAAGCAGAGCTCATCACCCATCTAACACCATCCATATCATGAAGCATGGTGATAGCAGCATCATGCTATGGTGATGCTTTTCAGCAGCAGAGACTGGGAGACTTACAAGGATAGAGAGAACAATGAAGAACCACCTTTAGAGGCCATTTTTCCCTGAAGAGCAGGGGTTGGCCTTTTTTTGGCACCTTGTTCCCCTTTTTGAATGCAATGTTTTATGGCCGGATGCCCTTCCTGCCGCCAACCCTGTTAGTCGCGTCTTGCGACACACAGGGAATTACCAGTGAAACTGGTACTCAATTTGCCGACCTCGGAAGGATGACAGGCTGAGTCAACCCCCCTGGCGTTAATTCAGCGATCGACCGGGATTCGAACCCAGGATCCTAGGATCCCAAGCCAGCACCCTAACCGCTAAGCCAACACCAGGCTAATAGAGAGAACAATGAATGTAGCCAAATACAGGCAAATCCTTGAGGAGAACCTGCTTTCAAGTGCAAAAGACCTGAGACTGCGGCGAAGATTTACATTCCAACAGGACAATCGCCCAAAAGCATACAGCCAAAGCAACACTGGAATGGCTTCAGAACAGGAATTGTGAAAGTCCTTGAGTGGCCCAGCCAAAGCCCAAATTGTGGAAGGAGCTCTTTTTGCCAAAATTAAACTCATCAATGAGGTATAAAATAGAGTTTGTCAAGGAACAAAATTGTGATGTCATCGACATCAAATTATCGGCCACAGATTTCTTGTGACGATCCTATTCATTATTCAGAATGCATAACCCTTGCTCTTTATAGGTATGTTCACATGAAGAGCAAGGACCCCATGTTATGCATGTTCTGCATGCGGTTGCACACATTATAAGTTGTAGAAACGTGTTCACATTCTTCACTCCCACAACTTCATTCACAGTGTGTGCTTACAATAAAAACAACCTGGCTATTGCTATCAATAAATGATGTGGAGAAAGACCAGGAGATGGGGGATGTTACTTATCTGTTTGTGTGTCCACGCATCACATAAAATATACAGTCCCGTTAAAAAGTAAGTACACCCCATGTAAAGTTTTGACTTTTTCAACATATTTCAACATACAGCGATTTGATCTTCCTTTCAACAATATTGATAGATAAAGGTGATATAATATAACAAATATCATGAAACATTTATATTTTGTAGTCCATTGTATAATTTAAATAAACATAAATGCAAATTTCGCATGTGGAAAAAGTAAGTACACCCTTGGCTCTAATAGGTGGTATTGCCCCCTTTGGCAGAAACAACCTCAAGTAGGCGTTTCTTATAACTGTCTACCAGTCTCTGACATCAACTGGGAGAAATTTTTGCCCACTCCTCCATGCAGAATTATTTCAGCTGTGCGATGTTTGAGGGGTTTCTTGCATGCACAGCTCGTTTCAAATCCCCCCACAAAATCTTGATGGGATTTAGATCCGGGCTTTGACTTGTCCATTCCAGAACCCTCCATTTCTTTCTTTTCAGCCATTCCTTGGTGGATTTACTGGTATGTTTAGGGTCATTGTCATATTGCAAGGTCCACCTTCGGTTGAGCTTCAACTTTCCGACAGATGGCCTCACATTATCCTCAAGCACCCTCTGGTAAAATGAAGAATTCATAGTGGATTATATGATGGTGAGCTGCCCAGGCCCTGATGCAGCAAAGCTGCCCCAATCCATAATATTTCCATCACCATGCTTCACAGTTGGAATCAGGTTCTTGTGGTCAAATGCTGTCTTTGGTTTTCGCCAAACATGTCTTCTGGTTCTGTGGCGAAATAGCTCTACCTTTGACTCATCTGTCCAGAGCACATTGTTCCAGAAGTGCTGGTCTTTGCCTCGGTGTTCATTGGCAAACTTTAGTCTTGCCCTGATGTTCTTTCTGGACAGCAAAAGTTTCCTCCTGGCACACCTCCCATGTAGATCGAATTTGTGCAGCCTCTTTCTAATGGTAGACTCGTGCACTTTGACATCAACAGTGGCAAGAGCTACCTGTAGGTCCCATGATGACATTCTGGAGTTCCTAGAGACTTCTTTCAGCATCTTGCGGTCTGCTCTCGGGCTGAACTTGCTGGGGCGGCCTGGCCTGAACAAGTTGGCAGTTCTTTGGAATCTTCTCCACTTGTAGATGATCTTCTGGACAGTCGAATGATTGATTTCAAATTGTTTGGAGATATTTTTAAATCCCTTCCCAGACTCGTAGGCATCTATAGCCTTCTTTATGAAGGCCTCAGAGAGCTCTTTTGATCTAGGCATGGTGACGCCGCACACTTCAACAACAAAGAGCAAACCAAACTAAATGTCTGAGGTTTAAATAAGACAGGTACCTCCAAGATCCTCTCTGACGATGTTCTAATCATTTGCACCTGAGCTGGTGCACCTGATTCTAATTTTAGGTATTTGAAGTAGTGATAAATGTAGGGTTGTACTTACTTTTTCCACATGCGAAATTTGCATTTATGTTTATTTAAATTATACAATGGACTACAAAATGTAAATGTTTAATGATATTTGTTGTATTATATCACTTTATCTATCAATATTGTTGAAATGAAGATCTAATAGCTGTATGTTGAAATATGTTGAAAAAGTCAAAACTTTACATGGGGTGTACTTACTTTTTCACGGGACTGTATGTGATGTCACAAATTGACTCCTGCTCATCGTGGACAAGGCATGGGATGCCTCCACTGAAATTGCTGAGATATTCTTTGGTCATTTCTGCTGGTTAATGGTGTTATTTATTGTAAAAGATCTGAGGTTAAAATGTGATAATCACATCTAGTAATTCTTAGATTTTGAAATTTGCCTTTTGCTTCACCTTTACAAGGCAACCGCAATCATGATAGTCTTGTAATAAGACAGGTATGTCAGCAGGTTAGACAAAGTTGCTTTGAAATACAGATAGGACATGGAGTGACTAAAATAAATGGGCTTATCAACAAACCTCTAACATCGGTTTAAATCCACTATCGGTGTTTTCGGATGACATTAGTCAACATCCTGTCAAGGATGGGCGATCTCTGAGTGTTTTTGGTTGAGGGATATGGCAGCATCACTGTTAATGGTTTGCTCCCTTTTAAGCTGTTTGGATCCACGTCGCGTTGAATCTGATGAAATTTGCTTTCCTGGCACAGTGCTGGATTCTGATGGAATCTGCGTATTCAAAGCAACTCGTAGCATGCCGTCCATCAGGTTGAGATGTTAAGGCAGATACCTTTCCTCGCTGAATTTAGGTGCCGTATTTGAAGTTAAAGATTCCATAACGTTTAAGAAAAATTACGGCCATTCAATGCCATTATTTCTGGTTAAATTCCCGACTTGGATGTTAAATGGGATATAAAAAATAATTTGGGTTGTAAATAAATGATGTGAAAGTTGATTTAAAGTCGGCACAGATAAGCTGAGAGGATAGCTCAGATGTAATATACTCGCTTTTAATCTTCCAAGCCTGGTTTTGATTCTCAACCAGACTATAAACTGTCACCCTGTTGCTTTTCAGGGAGGGGGTTCCACCATTGGGTGTACTGTCACTTGGGGGATACGTAGCCGTTTGTCTCTGCTGCAGGCATTGCCTGCTAGATGTTTAAGATCTCATGGTGTTTTTTATTGCCTTAATCAGTAGGCCATTGTATGCTTTCAACCTGAACAAATTCTAAATTGTTGTCCTAGGGAAGGCTCTGGCAAACCAACCAGCATATTTCTTGCCAGGACCCTGCTTTGGGCTACAATTCTTGGGAAAAAGGTTAGACATTGGATTGGATTGGAATGGTAATGATAAGGTGAGCACATGGAAGATATGCATGTGGTCTTCTCTCCTCCTCTGAGTTTTAGTAAGGTGAGAGGTGGACATGGTACAGACATGATGGATCAAATGCCTTTCTCCTTTCTCTTGAGTCAAAGCTTCGTTGTATAATAACGTAGAGGCAGTGGACAAAAATGGAACACACCGATGTATAATCACTTAATAGGGTGTTGGGCTTAATAGGCTGCCATGTGCAGCCAGTACGGCTCGTATGCGCCGTGGAATAGAGTCCATAAACATCTGGAATTATGTAGGAGGGATGCGGAACCATTGTTGCACGAGAAGGTAAATGAACACCTTTTTCGTGGAGGTGGAAAACACTGTCTCAGGCATCATTCCCAAATATCCCATAAATGCTTGATTGGGTTCAGATCTGGTGACTGACAAGGCCATGACATATGGATAGCATCAGTGTCATGCTCATCCAATCATTGGGTGACCACACGTGCTCTGTGGCGGGGGGCTCCTTTTGCAGCCATGCTAGCCATAATTATAGGCAACCAGGCCTGTGCAGCATTTTTATACATGACCTTAAGCATGTTGGGATGTTATATGCTTAACACATGGGCCACACCTTTGTGGAAGCCATTGCTTGGTATCCCTCATTTACCCAGGTGTTTCCATTTTTTTTTTTGTCCACTACCTGTAGGTTAGTGCTGATAGATCATACAAAGCAGAGGAATATTATGATGCCAAGCCAGCTTGAAACCATTTGCCCATAGTTAATGGATACAGTTATGGTTTCTGAACTATTCATTTTTGGATTATAATGTCAATTATGAATGAAATATTTGATGAAAGTGTTTGTCAATTCCTTGTAAAAGATCAATGGATCATCATGGCAGTTTTGATACTGTAACAGTTGAATCAATGTGGTAAATGTAAGAGATTTGACCAAAATATCATAAATTATTTGTGACATTCACATGCTTTCCATTATAAATTCTGGTAAAACAAATGTTTGTGCATCCATGATCGAGGCTCGTGGAAGACCTCGAGGAAAATGGAATGGAACAAAATGGAAAGGGGGAAACACCAACAGTGGAGTACAAGTCAAAGTGAGATCAAGGGGAGGAGAAGGATACATGGGGGTCAACAAGCTGCACAGGGGCTGAATGGTGTACAGCAAGAAGAGGAAGGGTGTAATGAACTCGACAGAGAAAGAGAAAGACGGAGAAAGAAAGAAAGAGATGGAGACTCTGAAAAGAGAACGGTAGCCTTGGTTTATTGCACTCCAGGCTCCATTGCACTCCACACAGCAACGGAGAACGGAACAATAATGGGTCATGTGACCCTGTTAGCCCCCCCCCCCCCCCCCAGCACTCACATGCACATTGGTAGTTAACTACTCAAAGGGGAAAAGGAAAATGAAACAGAAAAGGAACAAACCAAACAACAAACTGTCTGCTAAAAGAGGTGAGGGAGAGTGGAAAACACTGTCCAACAGTGAAGGGGGGAGGGGGAGGGGGGGTTGGGGGGGGATTCACAATAACTGGGTCAAGGGGAGTGCTTGGAACTTGGAAATGGGGTAATTTTGGGTAGAAGATATGAGTATGGATGGGGGATGACCTGAGGTAGTGATGAAAAGCTGTCTTGAAGCTCTGGAGGGAAGAATGGGATTGAACAGACTGGGGAAGTTCCCTGCAAAGAATGTTTTGTAGTAATTCTACAGAACTCAATAATTCTACAATACACAATCTACAAAAGCAAGTGTGAAGTCTGTAATTCCAATAGTCTTTTAAACATAACTTTCAGCATTTAAATGAAAGAGTGGTAATTTTAGGATGGTTAACCCTAATTGTTGTGTTCCTCGATGCAAATGGAACACACTGAAATCGTATTAAAATACGCAATATAGTGTCTGTCTGTCTGACCGCAATATATTCGGTCATTACTTATCCAATCTCAGCCAAACTTGACAGGAGGTCTAAGGGTCTAACAATGGAGGTTGTAGCGAGTTCACTTGCCCCCTCCCCAAGGGAGTTTACAGCCTTGGGAGATATCTGTATTAAGATAGCTAATCATGGCGTCTTTTCAAGGCCACTTCTAACAGCAAAAGTAATAACAACACCATTGAAAATAGCATACTATTAATGTTATTACAAAACAATATTGATACTAATAATATCTCCTCTGCCCAATGGGTTTTTCCTCCTTGGACAAACACCGTGTTAATGTGATTAAATAGCCTATTGTGAAGAAAAAAGATACCAGAAGAAAAAAACAATTATAAATCACACACACATATGATTACCTTTTTTAACAGTCGCTACTGCGGTTTAACACAAAACTGAAAGATCTGGAGCAATCCCGACAACCTTGATGCATTCCATATGCTTATCACACACCCCGTAAACATACGGAGCACAGCCGAGATCTACTGTAATCTATACAGTGGTGATAAAAAGTTTGTGAACCCTTTAGAATGTTCTTTATTTCTGCATAAATTTGACCGAACATGTGATCAGATCTTTATCCAAGTCCTGATAATAGATAAACATGACCTGATTTTAAACAAATAGCACACATAAAAAATCTACTACTTATTTTATTTATTGAGTAAAATGATCCAAAATTCATTTTCTCTATCGGAAGTAGTATCTGAACCTATAGGTTAATCAGCTCAATTAAGGGGTTAGTTACATTCTGGTATTTCAATCAATGTGATGACAATCAGGATTGAGTTTGGGTGGCCCTGCCCTATATGAAAAACATTAACTTTGTCACCATCAGAGTCTGGTCTTCACCACACAGGTTTGTGGAAACACACAGGTTTGATCAAAATAAATTTCTGAAGACCTCAGAAAAAGAGTTGTCGATGATCATTGGTCTGTAGAGGGTTACAAAACCAATTTTAAATATGTTTGGCACCACCAATCCAATGTCACACAGATAGTGTACAAATGGAGAAAATTCAACACCATTGTTTCTCTTTCCAGGAGCGGTCGTCTAACGAAAATCACTCCAAGAACAAGGCGTACGATAATCCAGGAGGTCACAGAACCGCAGGGTAATGTCTAAGGATTTGCAGACCTCTCTTGCATTGGTTAATGTCAGTTCTTCATGAGTCCACCATCGGGAAAACACTGACCAACAAGGATGTGCATGGGAGGAAACCACTGCTCTACAAGGAGAACATTGCAGCCCATCTCAAATTTCCAAAGACCACCTGGATGACCCCGAAGGCTATTGGAAGAATGCTCTGTGGACAGATGAGTCGAAAGTGGAACTTTTTGGCTTAAATGAGAAATGTTATGTTTGGGAAAAACCAAACACTGCATTCCAACATAAGAACTTCATCCCAACTTGAAGCATTTTGGTGGGAGTATCGTGGTTTGGGGCTGATTTGCCACCTCAGGACCCGGACGGCTTGCCATCATTGACAGAACCATGAATTCTAGATTGTACCAGCAAATTCTTCAGGAGAATGTCAGGGCATCCATCAGTGAGCTGAAACTTTTCAGAAAGTGGGTCATGTAGCAAGACAACGATCCTAAACACACAAGTAAATCAACAACAGAATGGCTGAAGCACACGAGATTTTGCATTCTGGAATGGCCCAGTCAAAGTCCAGACCTAAACCCAATTTAAATGTTGTGGCAGAACCTTAAGCGAGCAGTTCATGCAAGAAAGTCCACAAATATCTCTGAGCTGAAGCAGTTCTGTAATAAGGAATGGGCCAAAATTCTTCCAAGCTCATGTGCAGGATAAAGAGGTACAGGAAATGTTTGGTTGAAGTTATTGCTGAAGGGGGTGCCAACAGTAACTGAATGTAAATTGTAAAGGTTCACATACCTTTTCTGACAAAAAAATTGAATGTTGGATCATTTTGCTCAATAAATAAATGAAAAATTAGATTTATTTTGTGTGCTATTTGTTTAATCAGGTTCTATTTTTCTATTATTAGGACTTAAATGAATATCTGATCACATTTAGGTCAAATTTATGCAGAAATACAGAAAATTCTGAAGAGTTCCCAAACTTTTCTCACCAATGTACAACAACAACAACAACATGCATTTTAAGGCCATTTTCCCTGCTAGAGCGGAGGTTAGCCTCACCGATGTACATATACCCCAAATAAGATAATAACATGACTTCTTGCTGCTCCTGTAGGGAGTCGGTGTACTGATATAGAAAATATGAGACGTATTTATGGATGTGAGATGTCAAGTTCCCAGAATTTCCTATTACCACAAGCGAGAGCGGCCGTGGATAAAACACACACACACATTCGAACGACTTTGAAACCCGGTAAGTCTCCTTCCATCTTCTGAGACCCACCCACGTGTGGAGACAGCAGCTAACAACAACCTACACGCCCACACACACATGTATACGTACACACTCTCATATATATACATATATATATATATATATATATATATATATATATATATATAATATATATATATATATATATATACAGTGCGTATCAAAAAAAAGGTTATCCGAATTCAAGGGGTTAATATGCAAAGGTTATTTAGTTGACAATTTACATGTGGTTTACCAATTATGAGGAGATGCTCAGCTTTACATTGATGCCTTTCATGCATCATTGCTGTCACACATGACTGAGTACATGTTCCTTGAAAATGACAAGTTCAAATCGCATTTTTACAAGTTTGGCTAATCGGTGCAAGACAGTTTTAAATGGACGCATTACTTTTCGACTGCCAAGTTGATGATGTAAAATTGATAAGCTGGTCTGGTAATCGTCGGTTGCGTCATCCTTTGTTTACGATGGGTATTTAAGATGGGCCTACAGTGTATGGGTTTCGAGACAATCTGAGTCATTGAAAAGATGGTTCAACTTACGACTGAACAGCGGATCTTCGTGGTTACAACCTTTCACCAAACTGGAAGTTTGCAGTGAACTCGTGATGCGTTCAGGGAACGTTTCCCTGAACGGGAGCCTCCAGCAGCCAAAACCATCTTGGCGAATGTTAGAAAATACCAAGAGCATGGCACTAGCCTCAACCGCAACAAGGAGAATTCTGGTAGGAGGCGCACTGGGCGATCGGAAATGAACATTGCAGCAGTGAGGCAGCAAGTTTTGGAGCATCCTAGGGATACCAGCGCAAGACGAAATGGGACGGGATTGCCTTAGGCAACATTCAACCGAATCATAAGACTAGACCTCCACCAACATCCATATCGGACTCACATCCGGCATAAACTTACGCCAGGGGATTTTGCCAGGAGGCTGGTGCTTGCCAGATGGTTGATAGCACGTTGCGAAGCAGATGTCAATTTCCTGCGGTATCTCGTTATCGGCGACGAAGCTGGTTTCGCCATGGACGGCAAGGTCAATACCCATAATGTTCTTGAATATGCACCGACAGGACAACCTCTGGAATTTAATTTTGACACCAACATGAATCGACAAAAGTGGACCGTTTGGTTGGGACTTTGTGGAAGTGGTCAGGTGAACGGACCATTTTTCTTTCAAAGGAATGTTAATGGTAACAGGTATCTGCAGATGATCAATGATGAAGTTTTACCACAGCTGGAGGAGAACTTTGAGCGACAGGTTCATGGTGTCTTCAGATATCTCGGGTGGGCCCAAGACGGCGCCCCAGCACATCGTCTTATCGCTGTCCGAGATCGACTGAGGGAACTCTTTGGAGACCGAGTCATCGCCCTCAACCATGCAGTGGAATGGCCGCTAAGATCACCTGACCTCACACCATGTGATTATTTCCTCTGGGGACATTTAAAGAACAAGGTGTTCGTAACTCCTCCCCGTGATCTTGACGAATTGCAGGGCCGTATTCAACATGAAGCGGATGCTTTGCACATTGACCCAGCTATGGTGAGACAAGCAATTCAAGGCATGCTCCACCGCTGTGAGCTTTGTGTTGAAAGGGGAGGTGACATGTTGAAGGTGTGGGTGCATAAAGGCCAATCATTCCTGAGAAAAATTCACATCTGACGTTCATTTTGCACCAATTATCCTGCATTGCATCGATTAGCAAAACTTGTAAAAATGCGATTTGAACTTGTCATTTTCAATGAACATGTACTCGGTCATGTGTGACAGCAATGATGCATGGAAGGTATCAATGAAAAGCGGAGGATTTCCTCTTAATTAGTAAACCACATGTAAATTGTCAAAATAAATAACCTTTGCATATTAACCCCTTGAATTCGGATTACCTTTTTTTTGATACGCAGTGTGTGTGTGTGTGTGTGTGTGTGTGTGTGTGTGTGTGTGTGTGTGTGTGTGTGTGTGTGTGTGTGTGTGTGTGTGTGTGTGTGTGTGTGTGTGTGTGTGTGTGTGTGTGTGTGTGTGTATGTATATATATATATATATATATATATATATATAAAGTTTGGCTGAGATTGGATAAGTAATGACTGAATATATTGCAGGCAGACAGACCCCATATTGCGTATGTTAATATGATTTCCGTGTGTTCCATTTGCATCCAGGAACACATCAATTATGGTTAACCACTCTTTCATTTAAATGCTGAAATTTATGTTTAAAAGATTATTGGAATTACAGACTTCACACTTGCTTTCTCTTATGTACAGATTTATACCATCTCATCCACTGTTATCATACCTCTCTTCTCGCCCTAGCACACAGACTCCTGTGGTGCGTCATTTGCCTTCAAACAACCACCCTCTCTTCCAGGAAGGCAAATCCGACCGAAGGCAACCTCAAATCATTCCACAAAGCCTGTAACAAGTGTGTCTCCTCTCAGGAAAACAAGAAAGCAACATCTGGCTAACCTCAAGACTAAATTCTCAAACCTGTCTCCTTCACGAACCTGGTGACACTTTATTAAGTGTTTCTCTGTTGTATTTCTCCCCTCCATCGCTTCTCTCACTTCAAGTGGCACCACTACTGACTGCTTGTGAAAAGGCCAAATGCCACAATTCTGTGTTTCCTCTCAAATCTTGTCTATCCAACCCTTCCCTCTCTGCACCTACACTATCCTCTCGCACCCAACTGCTCCTGAAAAATGTGCCGTATGCACGCAGATAGAATTTAGTTTGAATTTAAATTTAGTTTGTTTGCTTCCCTCCATTCTCGGCACAAATTTGAATTTTTCTCCATTTTCTTCTGGACATCTTCTAGGTTGAGGATTGGAGGTCATAAAAGCAGCCCTTGACAGCTGCTATGAGGTCTTCAACTGTTGTTAGGTGGAGATGAGAAATTTCCTCTTTTACAATGTCCCAAATCGAGTTGTCACATGTGAAGTCCAGACTTTGAGGAGGCCACACTATGTGAGATCCATGTCCAATCCATCGTCCACTGAATTTGTCATTGAGATATTTTCAAACTGTGAGAACATAATGTGTAGGTGCACCATCTTGTTGCAGGATAGCTGTTGTCTCGAGACCTCTCTCACGCAGTTGTGGAACAAACCACGTCTGAAGCATGTTCAAATAAGCAGTGTGATTGACACTTGTATTGAAAAAATATGGCCCAATCAAGCGATGTTCTGAAATTGCTGCCCACATCATGACATGAAGAGGATGCTGTTCAATTTCCTCAAAAAATTATTTGCACCAAAAATAAGCATGCCTGGATCTATTGCTGAAGTAAATAGCACACTCAACTGAAAAAAATACACTTGGTCTTGATTTAATGGTGGGAAATCGCTACAGAAGAGCCTTGCTATAAATCAAGTCAATTCAAGGACACTCCCTGTTGAAAAAAACCTTCTTCACCCATGTCTGTGTCGCACGTAGGAGCTGGCTTATTGAACCTCTGTGAAAATATTGCCCTTATGTCTTCAAAACTTGCTCCTTCTCGCGTGCAGTCATGAACCCAAACACAAGTAATCAGTCTCTCTTCTATCGTGTACTAACTGTTGTCCGTCATGCTGAAGCCGCACCTGGAAAACAAATAAGTAACAGACGACACACTATTTGGCATTGGGGTGTGTGTGTGTGTGTGTGTGTGTGTGTGTGTGTGTGTGTGTGTGTGTGTGTGTGTGTGTGTGTGTGTGTGTGGTGTGTGTGTGTCCATTTAATATTTATATATATACTGTACATATATATAATTTTGATAAAGTTTTTATCAAACCTCGACTCTGATTCTGCAACTGGACCAGACGGCATCAGCCCAAAGGTCCCTAAAATCCTGCTCTGCCGCTCTATCTCACCCTCTCTCTGTTCTTTTCACCCTCTCTTTTGCTCAAGGTCATCTGCCAGCATCTTGGAAATCAGAAAACATTACCGCTTTACACAAAAAATGTGCAAAAACAGATCCTTGCAACTACAGACCAATCAGCCTGCTTCCAATTATCAGCAAAGTCATGGAATCCATCATTGCTTCGGATATCAAATCCTTCCGCTTCTCCAATGGCTTGACCTCTGATCATCAATTTGGATTCAGACCAGGTCATTCCACTCTGGACATGTTGCTTCTGCTGTCTCAACAATGGATGGAGGTCCTCAATGCCAAACAGGAAATCAGAGCGGTCTCACTTGACATATTACATGCCTTCGAAACGGTCTGGCACACAGCTCTGCTCACCAAACTCTCCTATGGTATCCATGGAAGTATCCACTCATGGCTTGCGGACTTCCTCTCTGGTCATAGGCAACGTGTGGCCCTGAGTGGATTTCTCTCATCTCCCCTCCTGTTCTGGCTGGAGTTCCCCAAGGTAGTGTTCTGGGCCCTGTGCTATTTCTGGTCTTAATCAATGATCTCTCCGACTCTCTGGAAAATCCTCTCTATCTCTTTGCTGATGACTCCACTATCTGCCGCTCCATTCCTCATCCCTCAGATCGGCAGTCTGCAGCCTCCTCACTCTCTGCAGACCTGCCCAAAATCACAGACTGGTCAAACAAGTGGAACATGTCTTTCAATCCTGACAAATCTCACACTCTTACAATGTCTCTCCAAAAGGACCAACTGGAAAACCCTCCCATCTACTTTCTCAACAATCCTCTCCAATAAGTTCTGTCGCTCAAGCTTTTGGGTCTCACTATCTGGCATGATCTTTCTTGGGAAAACCACATTTCCAAGCTGGCCTCCAAAGTCAGTCGCCGACTGGGCATCTTCCGTCGTGCGAAGTCCTTCCTTGGCACACCTGAGCTCCACACCACATATAAGGCTTTCATCCGCAGCTCAATGAAATACTGTTCCCCCCTCTGGACTGGTGCTCCTGCCTCACACCTAGCTCGGCTTCACTCTGTTGAGGCCAAAGCTTTCAGAATCATTGGAATCTCCTGCGATGAAGTTAACTCCGAGGGCCTTTCACTCACTCTCCGCAGGCAGGTTGGTGGTCTTTCTGTTTTCTACCGACTCCTCTCCGGCCTTGCTCCCCCAGCTCTCTCTGTGCTCTGTCCCCCCAATAGTCCTTCAGGTCGCACAAGATCTGCCTGCAACCCTCTTATGGTTAAACTGCCAAAATCTAGGCTCTCTGCTCACCTTCACTCTTTCATTCCCCTTTTCTCCCGCCTCTGGAACAAACTCCCCCACTCCCTTCAATCCCACTCCTCCCTCCAGGTCTTTAAAACAGCTGTTCACCACCATCTCTTATCTTCCCCCATCCAAAACCTTGATCTTTTCTACCCCCGCTAATTCACCCCAGAGCCCTTGCAGTGTTCATATGTTTTGTACCTCTCCTACCTCCCCCCAAGCCTTCCCCCTCCCACATTTCTCCTGATGTCCCTGCTCTCAAATGTTGTTTTTGTGTCCTTCCCCCTCTCCCCATCTTGTCTGCCGCTCCCCTTGTTTTTTGTGTTTTGTATGTCGGTTTGACTTTTTGTGTGATTAATGTTAGCTCTTTCACGAGCTTCGATCTTGTATGCAAAATATATATATATACATATATATATGTATACAAAATATATATATATATGTATACAAAATATATATATATATATATATAAATATATATATATATATAAATATATATATATATATATATATATATATATATATATATATATATATATATATATATATATATACGATCGGCGAATTGGAAGACGAAATTTTATGCGCGCTGACGGTCGAGGTAGAAAAAGAAATAATTCAAATTGAAGGAACAATTGAATTGGGGCCGAAGAGACGGCAGAGTCAGAAAATATAGCACAGAGGGAAGAAATGGAATTCACACAAAGTTCGTGTTCGCATCATGATGCCAGGCTTGCTAACCAAATGAAAAGTTTGCAGGTGCTGCTGGCGGAAAAGGAGGTCCCCAAGGTGAGTAGGAATAATGGCGCGAATGTGTTTTTGGCGCGCTTGGGACATGGACGAAACCCGGGCGGGCGTGGAAGGTCCATTGTGCGGTGTACGAGGGCGACTGGCACGCGTGTGAGAGAAAAGTGTGCACCGGAGCGTGAGTGTGTGCCAGAGTGTGCGGTGACGGAGAGTGTGTTACAGAGTGTGTGAAGGAGTACACACCCGAGAGTGGGGGAAAATGTGCGAGGATTGGGTGTGCAACAGGAGAGTGCACACCTGTGGGTGTTAGAGTGTGTAACAGAAAAGTGTGTAACGGAGTGTGTGGAAGGAATGAGTGCACCTAGGTGTGCAGGTGCAGAGTGGGTCGCGAGTGGTGAGAATGCGGCTCAAGCATCGACACCGACCGGGGTCGCGTTTAGCGTGACGGATAGCCGACGTGTGCCCTCGGTGAGTGGTGTGCGGCAGGGACCGGCGGGGATCGATGCCACGGCCGTGTCACAACGACCGACGTGCACGATTAGTGCCGGACCCCGCCCTGTGTGGTTGGTGCCGCGCCGTGGCGGCAAAGGCAAACGGCGAGGTTCAAGGGGAGGTAGGAGATTTCGGAGCCGCGCACCTTTGCGGGTGCGATGCTCCGACCGTGGGCGGTTGGGCCATCGTGCGTGGGACCACAAAGCCCCACGTAGAGATGGCGCCTTGAACCTTGACCCAACAAAACCTCCTCCCCTGAATCAAAAATGCCGGACGGACCCATCCTACAGGCGACCCACCACCCGCATGCATCGCTCGGCTTTTCGAGGTCAAGCTATGACGACGTATTCCCACACGGAGAGGCTCAAGTGTAGTGGAATGATGGAAATAGTGTACCCTATCTGGGCCCATGAGGCCCATGAGGCCCATGAGCGATCTGGGCCCATGAGCATTAGATTAGGGGGATGGCAGTGATAGACACATGGGGGGGGCCAGCGATGGTTACCTCCATGGGGCACCGAAGCTAGCCGAGGGAGGGCTAGGATAATTGGTAGGGAATTAGAAGACCTTAGGGACATGAGAATTAAGTAGGGACATCTGAACTATAGTGGGGACGTAGGTAGTTTAGATGGATGATAATGACGAAGGGAGTGCTTAGTTTAACGGGATGACGGGGAAGCACGAGTATTAGGGGAAAAGCAGCTAGCTAGATGATGCTGTGTGAGTGAGGAATTGTGTATTGAGAAAAAGTGGAATTGTGTTGAGGTGTATGGAAAGAGGTGTGTAAGCACAAAAGGTGTGTGAGGAGAAAAGTAGTGTATGAGATAAATGGTGTATGAATAAATGGTGTGGAATGCTTGGTGTGGGAATAAAAGGTGTGGAATGCATGGTGCGAAGGATTGAATGGGGGAAGAGTGGAACCCATTCGCGAAAGCCCGGGGGGGGGGGGGGGAGGGTAGTGTCAAGCCAGGTAGAGGGAATAGGCAAAATTTGTATGGATATTGACACCTGTGGTGCAGGTAGTGGCAAGTAGTGCTTTGGACGGTGCGTGAGACTGGAATGGCTGGGCGTGTGGTTTAATTGGTGAGTATGGTTATTGGGGCACTCCGCCACTGGTAGTTTGTCGGCCAGGTGAGGCCGCGGGTAGGCTCTGGGAGCCAGTTAGGGTAGTTGTGAGTTGTTCAGTGGGGCCCGAGGATCCAAGGGAAGGACCCGGGTTGCCCAATGCCAAGGTGGGCATCAGGGGGTAAAGAGCCAGGAGGGGCCTTCTCCAGTTTAGGTAGTCGCAGGAGCAGGTAAGCTCGGGTGGCGACTTCAGTGGCAGAAGTGCGCAGGTAGTTGGACCTGCTAGTGGAGCCACACGACCCAGCCCCGAAATTGTGCAAGGGCACAGTGTGAAAAATTGGGGAGTAAGACCCAAATTCGGATGGCATCACAGAGTGGGCAATGGGAATTCGGTTCTTAGAACCACATAGTTTAAAGATGGCCGATTGGCAGGGTGCAGCCCCGGGTAGTTTAAATGAGTTAATGTCATTAGAGTAGTTAGGAAGAGAAATCCCCTTCGCATCATCCACAGCCAGTCACCAAGGAGAACGGAACTCCACACCAGGGCTTTGTAAACTGTTTGAGTGGTAAGACGCATCGTGACGTAAAGAGACATTGTGTTTGTTCCATTCCTTCCTTCCTGGGAGGGATTGGGAGACGAATTTGGAATAGAGGGGGATATGGGAGACAAGATGTAGGGACGAATTTGTAAATACAAGAAAGGGCTAGGGTCGTGTAAGCGACGTTGGGGGGTACGAACAGATAGGGACGAGCCTGCTCTGCTCGCTCTTCTGCGCCCCTCATGCTGCATTACCTTGTGTTTTTGTGTACCTTTGTGCCCTTTCCGCTTTGCTGGTCGTGCTTTGTCTTTCCCCCCACCCCAGGACCATTTTGGAGGTGGAACTGTGCAGCACCATCGACCTGTGTAGCATTCCCTGCTGCAACTTTGCTGCATCTGTGCAGACGAACTGTGCAGCACTCTGCTGCCATATCCTTTCGTGTAACTTTGCTGCACCTGTGCAGCACTTTGCTGCCGCAAACACTTTTCTGCACCACATACACTTATGGACCACAAGTCTTGTGGCCTTACACCTCTACTGTGCAGCACCTTTCTGCAAATTCACCTTGCATCTTCGGACCACTTGTTTTGAGTGGCATGAATGTCACGCAGTCGGACCACCTAAAGTTGGCCCTGCTGGCAAAGAAATACAATAAACACAGTTGTTGTGTATTTTTATTATGGTGTGCTAGGGGCGAGAAGATTTGAAAGTTTAATTAGCCCTGAAGAGCAGGAATGGCCTGTATGCCGGTCCGGGGGCTTGCCGGTTTGATATATGCACACAGAAGATGCAAGAAGCAAGCAGCAAATGAAATGTGAATTTGAGTTGTGTATTTTGCTGTGCTTTCTCTCCCCTCCAATCTACTTTCCAAAAAGGACAGGTCCTGGGTCATAGAACTGTAAATAAGAGTAAGGTTTTGTGCTTGTATATAAAATGCTGCCCACCGGCTCTATGTTTAGTTTGACAAATTCCGGATTCGGTTAATTGTGGGCGTGATTCTGTTAGAGTCGCTACTCAACGCAATAGGTGGGACATATTTGGTGTTTTAAAACTGTCGCATACACGGGTTAGAGTAAATGTCAGAGGGAACCACATCTATATGTCACATGTAAAAGTAAAAGTTAATTTCCAGATCTTTCTCAAAACTGGGCGTTCCAATTTTTGTAGGTTCGAATCGGGGACAAGTCTGACGAGGGTTAGGGGTAGTGTTGCGGATTTGAGTTTTGTATAATAAAGGTTAAAATTCCCCCTCATAGTTTAGTCACACAAACAACACGTAGCCTCACGATAGTTCAGTTATTTCATAGTATGTGTGAGAATAGTCCTTTTCCTGTGTTAGTTTTGGGTTGAGTAGAGTAAGGAGAATAGGTTCTTTCATCGCTTTCCATTGTCCTATGCCGCCTCCATCGCCTTACGTCTCTTTGTGCTGCCTTTGGGTTTTTGGTGCAAATTAACATGAGGCAAGCATGGAGGGTCGAGTCGGGGGCCGAATGAGGGCGGCGAAGAAGCTGACGGTAAGCGCGAGCCACCAATCAGGACTCACAGGGTGTGGCTGCAGCACTGCGTCACAGGGCGTGTTTGGAAGGTTCGAGAAGGCTCAGGGCATGGCAGATATAAGTGGTTGCGCAAAGCCCCCAGGAGGACTGAGTTGGCATTGAGTGAGAAGTCGAAGGAGCGCGGTCAGCAGTAGAGGACTTTGAAAGATACGGGATCGGGGAAAGACGCGCATGAACCAGGATATGCGCTCGTAGGAAAGTGACGCTCGGTTTAGCTTGAAGCCGAGCCGCGATAGTGCATTGAGTTACGCGAGTGATAGCGCGCTGGTTGCAAAACGCGCTGTGTAACCGCCAGCCGCGCCGAGAGATGCGTACATTCCTTCCCGCCTTCCTGCCTCATCATCTGCCTTTGTTCGGGAGGCCCGCTATGAGGATCCTTCCACCGCCTGCTTGTCAACATCGCGGGACGTGCTGGGTTCGAGGAGAGCCAGACGGGGCCGTTCCTGGACGACAAAGCCGGCGGGTTTGGCCTGAACATCATCCTGTCTGCAATTCCCTGTGTGAGTGTGAACGGGCCCGAGACTGGGACTTAAGAATAAGACTGGTTAAGTTCTGCTCCGTGTCTCTGCTTCTACTGATCATTGCACATAATATTGGGAATAATAATTAAACCTGTGTTCTTCCTTCCATTCGATTGTTCTTGTGATTTCCCTCATTGACTAAGCGTGGTACGAATAGAACCGCTCTAATCGGGGTCCAATATCAACGGTGACTGCACGGACCACGTGGTACGCAATCCGCTCGGTGTACTCAAATTACACGTGGCTCGTGCGAGGCTTGGTTCCCCGCTTCCGTGGCGGCGCGGGTATTTAGGTACGAGCGAGACCTGGTCCCGAAACCCTACCTTGCGTTTGCCCGGAAGAGGCGTTTCAAGTCTCTCGGTTCCGCCGGCCCAGAAAGAACAAGGGGCTTAATCCCCCCTTGGTAGGGGTAAGAAGGGAGAACCGTAACAATATATATATATATATATATATATATATATATATATATATATATATATATATATATATATATATATATATATATATATATATATATCTGTGCAGTGTCTGTCTTGTCTCGTCTTGTCATTGAACTACTTTCTCAAACTTTTGTGAAATCGTACCAAACTTCTGGTATGTACATAACTCTCCCGTCGGTATGTCCTAAGGGTATTTTTTTTAAAATTTTTTCCAATATATATATTTATTTATTTTGAATTTTTTCGGGCAAATTTTTTTTTTTCAACTTCAATTGTTTATAAAATGTGATTTCACGTATATTACAAATACATTTGTGCAAAATAATTGTTTGAATTATGATTGGTTTAAACCATGACAAAACGGCAACTCGGGTACAGTCATTTATCTATATATCTACACATCTGGGCAGTGTCTGTGTTGTCACTTAACGACTCCCTCAAA
>NW_027618619.1:0-66721 GCF_964187855.1 Myxine glutinosa | reverse complement strand
TATATATATATATATATATATATATATATATATATATATATATATATATATATACATATATATACATATATACATATATATACATATATATACATATATATATATATATATATACATATATATATATATATATATATACATATATACATATACATATATATATATACATATATATATATATATATATATATACATATATACATATACATATATATATACATATATACATACAAACATATACATACATATACATACACATATATATATATATATATATATATATATATATATATATATATATATATATATATACATACGCACGCACGCACACACGTATATATTTACACACACAAACTATTTACAAACACACACACACACACACACACACACACACACACACACACACACACACACACACACACACACACACACACACACACACACACACACACACACTTTACAAACACATGCACACACACACACACACAATTTACACACGCACAATTTACACACACACGCACAATTTACACACACGCACACACAATTTACACCCACACACACACAATTTACACCCACACACACACACACACACACACACACACACAAACTTACAAAAACACACACACAAATTTACAAACACATGCACACACACACACAATTTACACACACACGCGCACACACACACACACAATTTACAAACACACACACAATTTACACACACACACACACACAATTTACACACACACACACACACACAATTTACACACACACACACACACACAATTTACACACACACACACACACACAATTTACACACACACACACACACACACAATTTACACACACACACACAATTTACACACACACACAATTTACAAACACACAAACACACACACACACAATTTATAAACGCACACACACACATATTTACACACACAAACTATTTACAAACACACACACACACACAATTTACAAACACACACAATTTACAAACACACACAATTTACAAACACACACACACACACACACACACACACACACACACACACACACACACACACACACACACACACAATTTACAAACACACACACAATTTACAAACACACGCACACACACACTACACACACAAACAAACAATTTACACACACACACACACACAAACAAACAATTTACACACACACACACACACAAACAAATTTACACACACACACACACAATTTACAAACACACACACACACACACACACACACACACACACACACACACACACACACACACACACACACACACACACACACACACACACACACACACACACACACACCTACCTCCCCTATTACCCCTATTACCCACAAGATAATAGATATGCAAACTACCCACAACCACAAGATATGCATGCAAACTACCCACAATATATGCAAATCACCATAAGGAAATATAATGTAATGTTGAGCTGTTGCTTCAAAAGGTAATTATTAAGTGTTCAAAATGGCGTTTTTATAACTCATCAAAGTATACCTTTTAAACGTTGAACTCGAGTTCACGACCTTTTCAACCACGTTCCAAACGAGTACCAAGCACGTCCGATCCTTGGGCCTCAGACTCGGAGGTTCCTGTGAAAAGAGACGTCCGCGCGCCTGGAGGCGCGAAGAGGAGGTGTGTCGGGGGAGGGAGGAGGGGGGGAGTCACTCCCGCAGTCACCGCGTATCGAAGACGTCGAACTTCAGGACGATCGTAAATACTCTACTCTTTCACAATTTCCACGACAAATACAAACTCCTTCGACTCGCCCCGAAACCGATACGTCTTTCCTTCCTCACTTCTCTCACCGCAACTTCCTTGTTAAAAGGCCGCGGCACAATGCGCTCCACAGATCAGCATTGGGCTGGGCTGGAAACGCCCCTTTCGCACCTGTCCCCGCGTGGGCGGAGTAGCCACGCCCCTAATGGCAACAGCCAGCGGTGAGGGCCCCCTGCGGGGCATTCTCGTTCATTCATTCATTCATTCATAAATGATGTCGCACAAACCCAACAATGTAGTCTGATCCTAATGAAATGATTAAGTTTTCCTTTTAGAGTTTGAAGATTGATTAAATTGTTTATACACCACATTATAAAAACACCAAAGGCGCTCAACGTGTGCGCACGAGATACTGAAATTTAAATATTCCAAGAAACGGCAACGTTTTCTATCATTTTACAATAGATAAATATAATTACATATTAATATGTAAAGTACAAAAATTATATCCTGTAGTTATATTTACTATAAACTAATAAATAACGTGAGCGTTTCTTGGAGGATCAATGATGAGTATACTACCTCGTTCCGAGAACATATTGAACGCCGTACGTACTCCCCTTCCCAGATGAGAGTTCCATCCACGAAGGACAATTACGGAATCGATCGTTCGCCTGCAGGTGCAGCGTGCAGGTATACCCCCACGCGTTGCATATGAGCGAAGAAGCCTGTCCATTCGATTGGGCTTATGTGCGGTTTGATCTCATAATGTGAAATCCCCATTCTTGAGCGAATCCTTTTAATTCTGCACTTGCGAATGCCATAAATTGCCAGATTTTTTTTTCTTTTTCTAATTTGCTCTTGAGGAATGCTCCTCTTTGTTATTGCTCCTGAGGCATATTGTCAGCTCCTGAGAAATGCTGTGTCTCACAAACATTGGCTTGAGTGCATCAATGACGTGCTTGGCAGAAAGTCCAAGGACATGAAGAGCCTCTGGGTATTTTGAGAAGTAGTCTCCTACCACGAATGTTTCCATGCGAATTGGAATCATCAAATGAAAGACTAATTACGGTATGGAGTCATCAGAAGGAACCCGAATAAGCAAAGGGCAAAGATGGAGTAATCAGGAGGAACATGGGTAGGATTCGGGTTTCAGCCGCTACTCCACTACCCTCAAACCCATCCAGGCACGACCAAGTGAACCTTATAGAAACCCTCCTGCAATAATTCACTTCTCCCTAGACAGATAGATAACGAAAGATAAATAAAGAGTAAAAATGATAAAAGAAAAGAAAAAGCTATTAATAAAGAGAAATGTCAAAAGTAGAAAGAAATGTGAAAGGAACAAAGAACAAAGATGATGGGAAGTACCCGGATAGATAGCTTTTAGCAGTTACTCCCCAGGCTCAAACGCAGCAACAGGTACAGCAACAGACTTTCTGCCAGGATCCTTGTGGAACCTCCTGTGGCAGGAGTGGTTCTTTACATTTGGTAGGTCTAAACTTTGCATACACTGGACATTTGGCTACACGTTGCTCAATGTCACAGTTCATTCCGGGTCAGAAGATGACTTAATGGTCTCTGGCTTTGCTTTTTTGTGTCAAAAGTGATCTTCATGGATCGTATGGAGGATGTTGTTTCGTTGTGCCGTAGGGATTATTATACGGACTTTTTTTGGCATACATAGTCGAGGCTCATGGAAGAGTTAGTACACTGAATGGATCAGGCCATAACAAGATGAAAGGAACAGTAGAGAGAAGAGGAGAACACCAACAGCTGATTTGAAGGCCAATATAGAGGGAGATTGGACAAACAATGGGTGTGGAGAGGAATGGGGGGGGGGGGCGGAAAAGGACAAGAAGGATACAGAAGAAAACTCACAAGAGGGAAAAATGGAAATTTGGGACGAAGAAGATTTGTGGTGGGGTGAGGGCATTGAGGGGCTTTAGCGAAGGTAGAACAGATCATGGTTTTGGATTGGGGATGATCTGAGATGATGGTTTTGGGATGATGATGTCTGACATTGAGAGCGTGCCTCCATTGTTGGGTGAGTAGAAGCAGCATGTCCAAAGAAGAGTGACCTTGTCTAAATCCAAATTGTTGATCTCAGATGAGGTTGTTGGAGAAAATGAAAAATTGCATTTGAACTGCGATGATGGATTCCATGACCTTGCTGATGATTGGAAGTACCTATATAACCTGGGTGGGAATACCAGTTAGCAAATAATGTGAGTATTAAATTATTTTGAAGTACTCTAAGTCTATAAGCTGTCTGTCACCAGGAAGTGAAGAGATTGAAATGAGACACTGGTTTATTCTATATTTTTCGACTCAACAATGATCCATACATACACCGCTTCAAACCAGTAACCTTGCAATCATGACAAAGGGATTGCAGTGTTACGATTATATTTACTACACGACCGGTCAAAAGTTTTAGAACACCTCAATTTTTCCAGTTTTTATTGAAATTTATGCAGTTTAATGCTTCAATGTACTCTGAAATTAAGCATAGAACAAATAAACAATTGGAGATAAAAATAAATCATAGAATAATTTTGTTTAACAAAATTTAATTTACATTTTTGACTCAGCAAAGTAGCCACATTTTGCAGATATAACCGCCGAACACACTCGTGGCATTCTTTCTGCAATGGAAATCAAATATTGTTCGGGAAGTTCTTCCCAACACTGTTGCGGAAGATCCCACAAATGTGTTGCACTTGTAGGTTGCTTTGCTTTCACCCTTCTGTCCAGTTCATCCCAAAACCAGCTTGATGGGGTTTAAGTCTGGAGACTGTGCTGGCTGGCCCGGCTCTAGCGGGGAAAATGGCCTGAAAACGATCATTCATTCATTCATTCACTGTGCTGGCCATTCCATGATTTGAAGCCTACCGTCTTGTCCTTTTCCTCGAAGGTAGTTTTGACATAGCCTGGAGGTGTGTTTAGGGTCATTATCTTGCTGTAGGATGAACCCCTGACCAACTAGGTGTATACCAGAGGGTATTGCATGGTGCTGCAAAATGCTGTGGTAGCCCTTTTGGTTCAGGGTGCCAATCACTCTGTGCAAGTCGCCGACTCTGGATCCAGCAAAAGAGCCCCAGACCATCATGCTTCCTCCTCCATGTTTGACAATTGGTGTCACACACTCAGGAACCATCTGTCATGTATGAAGTGCAAATATTCACCGTTGTATCCCTACACCGTGACCGCATTGTATCCCTACGCCCCAGCTCGGATGGCACTGAGGTGAATCGGGCCTGTATCGGCAGAGTGAATAAACGTGTACGACAATTGATCTTAGTTTGTCGAGATACCTTACATGGTGACGAGGATGGGATCGGTCAGCATCACTCCACAGGTTTGTGAAAACAGCATGGCTGATGAGCGAGATGGCCGCACCAGTGTCGACTTCCATTTGCAATGGTCGATTGTTGACGACAACATTGGCAAGAAGAGGGTCCCGTGTCATGGACAGTTTGTCTGCCGCCGAATGCAACGTCGTTTGTTACCAGGATGACAATCTGATTACTGGTCGTACGGACGCGGAACATCTACAAAACCTGGAGAGAGTTCTGAAGAAGATTTCTGACTCCGGCCTACGTTTGCGTCGAGACAAGTGCAAGTTTATGGTGCCATCAGTCACGTACCTGGGTCATACGATTGATGCCGAGGGTCTACACCCGACAGATGAAATTGAAATTCCGAGCTATCAAGGATGCTCCTGCTCCACGAGACGTGACCGAATTGAAGTCATACCTCGGTTTGCTTCAGTTCTATGGTCGTTACATCCTGAATGTGACCGACGTTTTGGGCCCCTTTTATCGGCTTTTGAGGAAAGGAGTCTCCTGGAGCTGGGGATCCACTGAACAATCAGCATTCCAGACCTCTAAGGATCTGCTCAAATCGTCCAATGTTCTCGTTCATTTTGATCCAGAGAAGGATCTTGTGCTGACATGCGATGCCTGTCGGTATGGAGTGGGGAGTGTATTATCACACGTGATGCCTGATGGTACGGAAAGACCGGTTGCATTTGCATCCAGAACGTTGTCCCCGGCAGAGAAGAACTATTCCCAACTTGACAAGGAAGGATTGCGAATCGTTTTCGGCATCAGCAAATTTCGCCAGTACCTTCTTGGACATCATTTCACGATTCGCACTGATCACAAGCCGCTGATCAGTCTGTTTGGTCCAACTAAGGCGACATCTGACACACTACCGCCCAGGATCATCCGCTGGTCCCTGTTTCTCGCTGCTTATGACTACACCATATGTTATAAGCCCGGTTCGTCTATCACAAATGCAGATGCCATGAGTCGGTTACCCCTTCCAGAATCCGTTGATGATTCGCCTACACCAGGATCCATTATCGCACTGATGGATCATCCGGAAGATTGTGCTGTCGATTCCGTCCAGATCCGCACTCATACTCGACGAGACCCCGTTCTGTCCAGAACTGTCCAAGCTGTACAGCTTGGATGGCATTTGCTACCTGAGGGTGACCCAGATTTTGCGGCTTTTAAAGCACGTAAAAACGAACTCAGCGTGGAAAATGGTTGCCTACTCTGGGGATGTCGTGTCGTGATCCCGAAAAATCTGCGTTCCAGGGTCATGGATGAAATCCATGACTGTCACCCCGGGATTGTGAAGACTAGGGCATGCCCGTACTATATATATGCCCGTACTATATATATATCTAAAATTATATCCCCCCCCCCTCTATTTACATGAAATGGTTTGGTCCATTCGCAACGTCAAAGCGAACGGCGAACGGCTTGCGAGTACGGTGACAATCCCCCCCCCCTCTATTTACATGAAATGGTTTGGTCCATTCGCAACGACCACAGAACCCCCCCCTCTATTTACATGAAATGGTTTGGTCCATTCGCAACGCCAAATCGAACGGCGAACGGCTAAATCGCCATAGCTCGGTAACTACTTGTCCGATTAATTTCAAACCTTGAAAAGGCACATCCTCGGGTCCCCAGCAATATACCTGGCAAGTTTCAAGTATATCGGACCGGTAGTTGTCGAGAAACAGCGGTCACAGACAAACATACATACATACATACAAACATACAAACATACAAACATACACACAGAGATTACTGGAATTATAGATAGATGAAGTCACTCGCCAGCAACTATGTGTGGTGGCCGAATCTTGATGCTGATATCGAACATCATGTTCGACATTGTTACCCCTGCCAGAGCACCCGGAATACACATCCCTGGGAATGGCCCAGCGAACCGTGGCATCGCCTACATCTCGATTATGCCGGGCCTATTAACGGCAGCATGATTCTAATAATTACGGACGCGCACACAAAATGAATTGATGCCTATGTGACGCGTGGTACTACATCAGCCATTGTCATCGAAAGACTCAGACGCTGTTTCGCCACTCATGGTCTGCCCAGGATGATCGTGAGTGATAACGGTTCGTGTTTTTCCAGTCCCAAGTTTGCCGAGTTCACACGTCGGAACGGCATCAAACATAAGTTTGTCAGCCCACATCACCAGGCTTCAAATGGCTTGGCCGAACGATCCGTGGGAATCATCAAATCCGGATTGCAGAAACTTCAGGAGGGAACCCGGGAAACAAAGCTATCTCGTCTCCTGTTCAAATACCGCATCACACCACAATCAACAACCGGTGGAGCTCCGTCTGAGTTATTGATGAAACGACACGTGAGATCGACACTTGACAATCTCAAACCAGACATATCATCAAATGTTTATCAGAGCCAGCTTAATCAAAAGTTGGTGCATGATAAGACGTCCAACAGTCGATGTATCAACATTGGAGATCCAGTGTTTGCCCGAAATTTTGGTGCAGGTGCGACGTGACTACCGGGGGACATCATCGAGAAGCCAGGTCCACTGTCCTGTGTGATTCGCCTGCAGGACGGCCACGAAATTCGTCGACATCAGGACCACATAACCTACCGTCACTGTGAGTCGATAGAGCCTGCAGCATCATCACAGTCAGGACAACAGTTCGACCCACCACTGCCGGAGATCGTCGTGGCCGCTCCAGCCGGCTTGGATGCCCCGAAAACCTCTGCGAACGCTACACCCTTCGTGGAGACCAAAGGAATCACCTCGGACTCTGTATCCACTGGTACACCGCGACCCAAAGGAATCACCTCGGACTCTGTATCCACTGGTACACCGCGACGCTCAATGCATGAGAGAAAAGCACCCGACCGGTTGAATCTTTGAAGATGTTTTTTTTCACGGTGACACATGTTCTATTTTCACGCTGACACATGTTCTATTTTCACGTATTTTCATTATTCTCATAACCGTTTGCACACATATTTTCACATGTTTTGGAAATGTTGCTTTTGAAATGTCAATTCTTGAATTCTAGCACGTATTGCTCTTGGTAATTTTGGACTTAAAGGGGAGGATGTCATGTATGAAGTGCAAATATTCACCATTGTATTCCTACACCGTGACCGCATTTTATCCCTACGCCCCAGCTCGGATGGCGCTGAGGTGAATCGGGCCTGTATCGGCAGAGTGAATAAACGTGTACGACAATTGATCGTAGTTTGTCGAGATACCTTACACCATCCTTTCGCCTACTTGACAGCGTACAAAAACCCTGCATGATGAACCAAAGATTTCAAATTTTGATTCATCGGTCCAAAAGACCTTCTTCCAGTCTTCAGTAGTCCACTGGAAGTGCTACATGGCCCAGGCAAGCCTCTTTTTCTTATTTTGTCATCTTAGCAATGGCTTTCTTACCGCCACTCGACCTGTCAAACCTGCAGCTCAAAGTCTTCTCTTCACAGTTGAAACTGAGACTTGCTTACTTCGACCAGTGTTAAGCTGTGCTTGAAGCTGTTGTCCTGTGAGCCGCCTATCACGCAAGCTGTTGACTCTCAGAAAGTTGTCTTCTGATTCTGTTGTGGCTTTGGGTCTGCCAGACCTCTTCCTGTCAGAGTTTCCTCCAGTTTCCAATATACTACTTCCTGCAGTGCAATATTGTCCAAATAATGCTTCAGAGGGTGTAATAACAGTCTGTTCCAATACTGCTTTTATGCATACAGGGGGTTTGTAATCAAGTAATCAGCAAAGGTTGGGACACCTGTAGGAATTGTTTGCATCAACTTTCAAGACTTAATTTACTTACATTGCTGCAGAATAGCTGTAAGTTGTTAACCCATTACTTGTTCCCTGAAGATGGCCTTTTTTTTTTACAATATAACTGCAATTTACATTATTTTCCCGTTTTTGTTAACCTAAACTTTTTTTTAAATCTCGAGCAGTTTACTGCTTACCTTTGTACCATTTCAGGTTATTCACTGGACATTAAACTGCGTAAATTTCAATAAAAACTGGAAAAATTGAGGTGTTCTAAAACTTTTGACCGGTAGTGTATATTATTATGAAATCGATACTACTGTATAAAGAAACCTGGGCACATTTTTCCAAACCAACCTGAAGGTGAGGCATGAAGGCATGAAGCCTGAGGCCTATACACACTGTGTCGTTGGAAGACCGGTAATGCCGATGCTTTCAATATTTGATCGTCATTTTAAGAACTGGGTGGTTGTGTTTCACACTCAATTAAAAACATAAAAGTAGAGCATGGCGATTGTGATATACGACAGGTTCGATAATATGTTCGGCCTAAACGACATAGGAATCAAAATGGCCGTGTGTGGAGTCAGCCATCGTCGTATGCTGTAATGACATCACAGATGTAATCACATCACACCATCCCTGTCATGTGACCAGATCCTCAACTCTGATTGGTGTACGATTGTGAGGGACATGCATACATACTGATAGACAAACACTGCTCTAGATGGCTTTGCCCTACGGGCTATGCCCTAAAAAATATACACGTCCACCTTCATACACAACATCACCTCTGAGTTTATGTACCGTACATGTTATAAACTAAAACAGTGTTGAAAACTGGACAAGGTACGTTTTCATTATGAGGAAAATAGTCATGATTATTATTTAAAGACTTTAAAAATAAACCGTCCTTTTGTTGGCATTTTGTATGTGCAATATATACTGTATGCTGTCGAGATGTCGACGGGTGTATTATTCAGTTACCAAGCAGCGAGCTAGCGCTTGCCAAGACAGCCATTCCTTATCAACAGTTTCGAATGGATTGCTCACTTGAGTGATTTAGTCACTTGGTGAGTGCTCTCCAAGAAACTTTGTAACTGAAGACACGCCCAGATTCATCACATGCTGACGAGGATACACATCTAGACAGTGACCTCTTTCGGCCATATCGATGAATTTGTCCCTCAAGGTTCAGATTTCGACACTACATGTGGCAAGTTAGAGATGACGTCAAATTATGTATTTTTCCAAAATGTGGTTAAAAACGCTTTATTTACTGTCAGTGTCACAAAATACACCAGAATAGTGATAGCCGTTTACTGACGAGTAATGATAAGGAGGTTCGAAGTAATACAACTTCAAACTCGGTGATAAACTATAGCCTCCCCTCCTTATCAACTCTCTCTCCTCCTCACTCCCATCCCTTTCCTCGCTCCCCCCTCTCCTAATATTTCCGTCAGCGAAGGGATGGATGGGATTTGCCAACGATGGTGGTATTTTGAGAGAGACCTGTGGTGGCCCCCACAGTGTTCACATACATCTTTTTATGATGCGGTAGTGCCAAGTGAGTGACGTGGTAAGGTGAAGTGAGGTGAAGTAAGGTGAAAACGAGGTACTGTGTACGTATTGGAAAAATCCCCATAGGTGGCACGCACTGTCACTCTGCGAAACACCAGCAAAAATACATCCCATTCTCCTATAAATGCTTGATGGATCAAATTACAACGTTCAAGCCCCTCACACCTGTGGAGGGCTCCAGGTGTCGTGCGGTGCCTCAGGGTCATCCTGTCCACCCTCTGAAAATGTTGTGTTGTTTTTTTTTTAAACATGAGATTGCATCATTTCACCTTTTTGTGCGATCTGCTTTCATTATCTTCTGATGTGCTCTGATCTGCTATCCCCCTCCTCCCTCTCCCCACACCTCCTCCCTCTCCTTTCTTTCTTTCACCCTCCTCTCTCACCTCCACCTCTCTCTCCCCCTCCTCCCTCTCCCCCTCCCACCTCTCTCTCTCTCCCCCTCCCACCTCTCTCTCTCTCCCCCTCCCACCTCTCTCTCTCTCCCCCTCCCACCTCTCTCTATCCCTCCCACCTCTCTCTATCCCTCCCACCCCTCTCTCTCTCCCCCCTCTCTCTCCCTCCTCTCTCTCTCCCACCTCTCTCTCCTGTGCACTCCTCTCTATCACCCTCCTCTCTCTTCTCCTCCTCTCTCCCCCTCTCCCTCCCACCTCTCTCTGTCTCCCTCCCACCTGTCTCTGTCTCCCTCCCACCTGTCTCTGTCTCCCTCCCACCTCTCTCTGTCTCCCTCCCACATCTCTCTCTCTCTCTCTCTCTCTCTCTCTCTCTCTCTCTCTCTCTCTCTCTCTCTCTCTCTCTCTCTTCCTCTCCCTCACACCTCTCTCTCTCTCTCTCTCTCACCTCTTCCTCCCACCCCTCTCTCTCTCACCTCTCCCTCCCACCTCTCTCTCACCTCTCCCTCCCACCTCTCTCTCCCACTCACCTCTCCCTCCCACCTCTCTCTCGCTCACCTCTCTCTAACCTCTTTCTCTTTGTCTTTCTCTTTCTGCTGGCTGTTGTAATTTGGGTGTGGCGTCATGGCCGCCGTATGCAGCTGCTCTGTATTGTGGTGAGTCGTTAGTGTATTGTTTTTGTCCCTACAGCTCCCCCATCCCTTCTCTCCTTTCCTGTTACATCCTATGTGCCTCTGGCGTTTTGTTTTCTGGTTTTGTAATCCTTTGTGTTCGAAAGAGAGAGATTGAGAGCGGGCCTATTTTGGGTGCGGCCTACTGGTTTTTGACGACGCTTTGTAAGCCTTGGTTATGCTTGTAATGTATTTTTGGTTTTTCATTTTAGCTTGATTTATTTAAGTTTGATACCTTCTTGTCCGGTTCGGACAAGAAGGGGGTGATAACAACGCCGACATGGCGAATGTACGCTCTTGGTGTGAGGGTTTCGAGGGTTTAACCCAGAAGCATGCGTTTGTGTGCGTTCCTCCCGATGGAGTTCCTGTAGAGGACATTATCCTCGCAGTTGGGAATATTATTGGTGATGAAAATATTTGTGCTGTATCACGTATGAATCAGAAAGTAGTTGTTTTTGTTTCAGACGATGAACTCGTCCATGACGTTGTAAGTGCCGGAATAAGCACAGAAAGTGGTAATTTTATGATGGTGTCGCCGATGCTGACTCCCGTGACTAGAGTTGTTATATCAAACGCACCTCCGTTTATTTCCAATGACCGGATTATGACCGTGTTATCGCGTTATGGTAAAATGGTGTCCAGGATCTCTACAATTCCTCTTGGTTGCCGGAATGAACATGTTAAACATGTCATGAGTTTCCGAAGGCAGGTTTACATGTCCTAACAGACTGTGGGGATGATACGGGCCTCAATATCTCGTTCAAAATAAACTTCAAGGACACGAATTACCAGCTGTATGCATTGTCCGCCACCTTAACGTGTTTTCAGTGCAGAGCCTTTGGATATTTAAAACGGTTTTGTCCCAAAGCCTCGTGTGTCAGGTGTGGAAAAAAGGTCACACTGATGTGGTGTGTAAGGAGGATATCATGTATGAAGGTGCAAATATTCCTCGTTTTATCCGGACACCGGGACCGCGGGTTTATTTCCGTTTCCGGGAGTTACGGCTCAGCTCGGACGGCGCTGGGGTGAATCGGGCCTGTATCTGCAGAGTCAATAAATGTGCAACAATCGATCGTAGTCTGTCGAGATACTTTACATGGCGACGAGGATAAACATCTAGACCATGACTTCTTTTGGCCATATCGATGAATTCGACCCTCATGAGGGAGATTTTGACACGTATTCTGAGCGGTTGTCTTTCTACTTCGAGGCAAACGACATCGTGACGGAAGCCCGGATGAAGGCCGTCTTCCTGTCCGTTTGTGGGGGAGAGACGTTCACACTCATTAAAACCTGATTCGTCCTCAGACAATCCAGGAGCTCACGTATGCAGAGCTCAAGGCCGCTTTGAAGGAACATTGTAATCCATCTCCTTCAGTCATCCTGTGTCAGTTTAATTTTTACATGTGCAGACAGCAGCAAGGTCAGTCGATCGCATACTTCATTGCACAATCAAAAAACTGTCACATCTGTGTGAGTTTGGGGACACGATTGACGCCATGCTCTGTGATTTGCTGGTGGTTGGCATGTCCGATGATCGCACTCACAGACGCCTGCTTGCTGAGAGAAGACTGACTTTCCAAAATGCCAGAGACACCGCCATTTCCATGGAAAGTGCTGAACGCAATGCCACAAGCATCGGTGCCACTCACTCGTCTGGTACCAGCCCTGCTGTGAATCGGTTGGATCATGATCAGCGTTGGAACAAGTCTCCTCGTCAGAAGCCAGTGCAGTCTCAAACCCACAACAAATATTTTCGGTGCAACGGAAAGCACCCTCCGGAGACGTGTCGGTTCAAATATGCCACCTGCAATTTCTGTTCGAAAACTGGCCATATTGCTCCAGCTTGCATCACTCGCAAATCAGGAAAAGATAAAGCTGCTGACAAGAAGATTCATCAGTTTATCAGTTTGGAGGAACCTGAGCTTGACCAGGTGAGCTGTGTTTCCTACAACTCAGAATCGTATGACCTTTTTCATATTGATTCTCGCCATAAGTGGGACCCTTTTCTTGCCACTGTTGTCGTCAACAATTGACCATTGCAAATGGAGGTCGACAATGGTGCGGCTGTCTCGCTCATCAGCCATGCTGTTTTCACAAACCTGTGGAGTGATGCTGACCGACCCCACCTGAAACCTACAACCTATGGACTCTCCACCTATACAGGTGAGAAGATTGTTTGTTCCCTGCAGTACATTGTGACGTCACGGTGGGCTACGATAACCGCGAGTTTCACCTACCCCTGATCGTCATTCCTGTAAAGGGCCCTTCCTTACTCGGCAGGAACTGGTTGAGCATAATACAACTGAAGTGGAAAAGCATTCATCAACTCTGGGCAGCCAACGTTTCTGTACCGCAGCATACACACTCAAAAATGTGCTGGATACGTACCCGGATGTCTTCAAGGATGAGCTTGGAACCATGAAAGGACATACGGTTAAACTCAGTGTTGACCGGAATGTCAATCCTATATTTTGCAGAGCTCGCCCGGTCCCTTTCGCCCTGCAGGAGATGATTGACAGGGAACTGGATCATCTTGAAAATCTTGGGATCGTCGAGCAAATTCAGTACGCCGAATGGGTGGCGCCCATCATTCCGGTCATAAAATCAGTCCATCCGCATATGTGGAGATTATAAAATGACCGTTACAATTGTTCTTCTTTGGATAAATATCCAATCCCGAGGATCGAAGACCTCGACGCTCGTCTCATGGGAGGCAAGACTTTTACTAAACTCGATCTCAAATCCGCCTATCTACAGCTCCGCTTGGATGAGAATTCGAAACAGTATCCTACCATCGACACGCATCGTGGGTTGTACAGGTACCACCGACTCAGTTTTGGAGTGAAATCTGCACCTGGCATTTATCAACGTGTCATGGACAGTTTGTTTGCCGCTGAACACAACGTCGTTTGTTACCAGGATGATATTCTGGTTACTGGTCGTACGCTGAAGATCTACAAAAGCTGGATAGAGTTCTGAAGAAGATTTCGGACTCAGGCCTACATTTGCGTCGAGAGAAGTGCAAATTTATGGTGCCATCGGTCACGTACCTGGGTCATACGATTGATGCCGAGGGTCTACACCCAACAGCTGAGAAAGCCCCAGCTATCAAGGATGCTCCTGCTCCACGAGACGTCACCAAATTGAAGTCATACCTAGGTTTGCTTCACTTCTATGGTCATTACATCCCGAATGTGACCGACGTTTTGGGCCCCCTTTATCATCTTTTGAGGAAAGGAGTCTCCTGGAGCTGGAGGTCCACTGAACAATCAGCATTCCAGACCTCCAAGGATCTGCTCAAATCGTCCAATGTTCTCGTTCATTTTGATCAAGAGAAGGATCTTGTGCTAACATGCGATGCCTGTTGGTATGGAGTGGGGAGTGTATTTTCACACGTGATGCCTTATGGTACGGAAAGACTTGTTGCATTTGCTTCCAGAATGTTGTCCCCGGCAGAGAACAACTATTCCCAACTTGACAAGGAAGGATTGCGAATCGTTTTTGGCATCAGCAAATTTAGCCAGTACCTTCTTGGACATCATTTCACGATTCGCACTGATCACAAGCCGCTGATCAGTCTGTTTGGTCCTACTAAGGCGACGTCTGACACACTACCGCCCAGGATCATCCGATGGTCCCTGTTTATCGCTGCTTATGACTACACCATATGTTATAAGCCAGGTTCGTCTATCACAAATGCAGATGCCATGAGTCGGTTACCCCTTCCAGAATCAGTTGATGAATCGCCTACACTAGGATCCATTATCACACTGATGGATCATCTGGAAGATTGTGCTGTCGACGCCAGCCAGATCCGCACCTATACTCGACGAGACCCCGTTCTGTCCAGAACTGTCCAGGCTGTACAGCTTGGATGGCATTTGCTACCTGAGGGTGACCCAGCTTTTGCGGCTTTGAAAGCACGTAAAAAGGAACTCAGCGTGGAAAATGGTTGCCTACTCTGGGGATATCGTGTCGTGATCCCGGAAAATCTGCATTCCAGGGTCATGGATGAAATCCATGACTGTCACCCCGGAATTGTGAAGATGAAGTCTTTCGCTAGAAACTATGTGTGGTGGCCGAATCTTGATGCTGATATCGAACATCATGTTCGATATTGTTACCCCTGCCAGTGCACCTGGAACACAACTGCGAAAACGCCACTGCATCCCTGGGAATGGCCCAGCGAAATGTGGCATCGCCTACATCTCGATTATGCCGGGCCTATTAATGGAAGCATGATTCTAATCATCACGAACACGCACACAAAATGGAACGATGCCGATGTGACGCGTGGTACTACAGTCACGTGAAACCCTCTATTTCTTTCTTTTCAGCCATGCCTTGGTGGATTTACTGGTATGTTTAGGGTCATTGTCATGTTGCAAGGTACACCTTCGGTTGAGCTTCAACTCTCTGACAGATGGCCTCACATTATCCTCAAGCACACTCTGGTACAATGAAGAATTCATAGTGTATTCTATGATGGTGAGCTGCCCAGGCCCTGATGCAGCAAAGCTGCCCCAAACTATAATATTTCCACCACCATGCTTTACAGTTGGTATCAGGTTCTTGTGGTCAAATTCTGTCTTTGGTTTTCGCCAAACATATCTTCTGGTGCTGTGGCCAAATAGCTCTACCTTTGCCTCATCTGTCCAGAGCACATTGTTCCAGAAGTGCTGGTCTTTGCCGAGGTGTTCATTGGCAAACTTTAGTGTTGCCCTGATGTTCTTTCTGGACAGCAAAGGTTTCCTCCTGGCACACCTCCCATGTAGATCAAATTTGTGCAGCCTCTTTCTTATGGTAGACTCGTGCACTTTGACATCAACAGTGGCAAGAGCTACCTGCAGGTCCCGTGATGACATTCTGGTGTTCTTCGAAACTTCTTTTAGCATCTTGCGGTCTGCTCTCGGGCTGAACTTGCTGGGGCGGCCTGGCCTGAACAAGTTGGCAGTTGTTTGGCATCTTCTCCACTTGTAGATGATCTTCCGGACAGTCATATGATTGATTTCAAATTGTTTGGAGATCTTTTTAAATCCCTTCACAGATTCCTAGGCATCTATAACCTTCTTTCTGAAGGCCTCAGAGAGCTCTTTTGATCTAGGCATGGTGATGCCGCACACTTCAACAACAAAGAGCAAACCAAACTAAATGTCTGAGGTTTAAATAAGACAGGCTCCTCCAAGATCCTCTCTAACGATGTTCTAATCATTTGCACCTGAGCTGGTGCACCTGATTCTAAGTTTAGGTATTTGAAGTAGTGATAAATGTAGGGGTGTACTTACTTTTTCCACATGCGAAATTTGCATTTATGTTTATTTAAATTATACAATGGACTACAAAATGTAAATGTTTCATGATATTTGTTATATTATATCACCTTTATCTATCAATATTGTTGAAATGAAGATCAAATAGCTGTATGTTGAAATATGTTGAAAAAGTCAAAACTTTACATGGGGTGTACTTACTTTTTCACGTGTCTGTACGTCAGCCATTGTCATCGAAAAAGTCAGACGCTGTTTCGCCACTTATGGTCTGCCCAGGATGATCGTGAGTGATAATGGTTCGTGTTTTTCCTGTTCCAAGTTCGCCAAGTTCACGTCGGAACGGCATCAAACATAAGTTTGTCAGCCCACATCACCAGGCTTCAAATGGCTTGGCCGAACGATCCGTGGGAATCATCAAATCCGGATTGCAGAAACTTCAGGAGGGAAACCTGGAAACAAAGCTTTCTCGTCTCCTGTTCAAATACCACATCACGCCACAATCAACAACCGGTGCAGCTCTGTCTGATTTGTTGATGAAACGACACCTGAGATCGACATTTGACAATCTCAAACCGGACATATCATCAAATGTTTATCAGAGCCAGCTTCATCAAAAGTTGGTCCACGATAAGTCGTCCAACAGTCGCTGTATCAACATCGGACATCCAGTGTTTGCCCGAAATGTTGGTGCAGGTGCGACGTGGCTACCGGAGGACATCATCGAGAAGCCAGGTCCACTGTCCTGCGTGATTCACCTGCAGGACGGCCGTGAAATTCGTCGACATCAGGACCACATAACCTACCGTCACTGTCAGTCGATCGAGCCTGCAGCATCGTCAGTCAGGACAACAGTTCGACCCGCCACTGCCGGAGATCGTCGTGGCCGCTCCAGCCGGCTCGGATGCCTCGAGAACCTCTTCGAACGCTACACCCCTTCGTGGAGACAAAGGGATCACCTCGGACTCTGTATGCGAGAGAAAAGCACCCGACCGTTTGAATCTTTGAAGATGTTGTAGCGGCTGCCGCTGGGTTTTCACAATCGCCTTGCACCTATCAAGGACGCGGAGCGATCACCATGCCGGGCTCGTCCAGGACGCCCGGGCAGGCTCCCCCTCAACTTGCCAGGCCGCAGCCAGGACGCTGGGCCACGCCCCCTGGCGCCGGGCCTGGGCAAACCCCCTGGGAGAATAGATATATATTGCTGACCGATAAACGGGTTTTCAGAGTGCCTGAGTGTTTGATTTCATTAAAGCAACTCGGATGAATTCTAGCTTTTTGTCGCGTCCATTCTTCCGATCGACGTGGGAGCCCCAGCTCCTACATTGGTGACCTATCGACATGGACACGGCAGTCGCCCTTAAACTGCCTACCTTCTGGGAGGCTCACGCGGCGGTTTGGTTCGCACAGGCGGAGTCCCTGTTCGCCCTGCGAGGCATCACGGCCGACGACACCCGCTTCCACCATGTGGTAGCTGCGCTCGGGTCGGCTACCGCGGCCCGCGCCCTGAGCCTCCTCGAAAGCCCGCCAGCCGCTGACAAATACGGCGTGATTAAGAAGCTGCTCCTCGATGCTTTCGCCCTCCCATCGGCGGAACGCGCACGGCGCCTGCTCGAACTGCCTGAGCTCGGCGACACGCGCCCTTCCGAGCGAATGGACTACATGCTTTCACTGCTCGGCGAGCACTCTCCGGCATTCCTGTTCCGGGAGCTGTTCTTCCGTCAGCTGCCTAACCCGGTACGCCTCGCCCTGGCAAGCACGACGATCACAGATCCCCGGGCCCTTGCCAGAGAAGCCGACAAGATCTCCGCCGCAGGACAGCGCATCGCAGCGGCGACATGGGACCCACCGCCGTCCGACGCAACACCCATGGCGCCCGAGCACCCGGCACGGTCGACGGCCGAACTGCCGACGCAATTGGCGGCCGCTCTACCGAGCCGACCACCTCCAGCACGACGACCGAGGCCTCCACCTGACCAAGCGTGGTGTTACTATCATGCCAGGTTCGGACAGAAGGCCCGAACATGCCGACCCCCGTGCACCTTCGGCAGGCCGGGAAACGGCCGGGCCGGCGTTCATTACCAGCCATGAGCGCCGGCCACACGGGCAACTTACTGTTCATCATGGATAAAGCGTCCGGACGGCGCTTCCTATGCGACACCGGCGCCCAACTGAGCGTCATACCCGCCTCTGACCAGGACAGGCAATCCGCGGTTTGCGGCCCCTCCTTGGTTGCGGCCAACGGATCGACTATCCGCACCTTCGGCCCGCGCAACGTCACCCTCTGCTTCGGCGGCCAATGCTTTGCTTGGACGTTTGTAACCGCCAACGTGCCCATGGCTCTGCTAGGCGCCGACTTCCTCTGCGCACACGGACTGCTGGTGGACGTCCAACGGCGTCGTTTAATCAACGCTGAAACCTTCAGCTCCCTGGTATGCACATTGAGCAGCTCCGCGCCGACCGAGCTGGCATGCACCGTCCCGGCGGCGAACGAGTTTGCTCGCCTGCTCACGGAGTTCCCGGCCCTCACGCGGCCGACGTTTTCGGGCGTCGCAGTACGGCATGGGATCGAGCACCACATACCAACCACGGGCCCGCCGGTCTACGCCAGGGCCCGCCGCCTCGACCCAGCCAAGCTCGCCGTAGCGAAGGCCGAATTCGACGCGTTGGAGCACCTCGGCATCGTGCGGCGCTCCGATAGCGCGTGGGCCTCGCCACTGCACATCGTGCCAAAGCCGGGGGGTGGATGGCGCCCGTGTGGCGACTACCGCCGTCTCAATGATGCTACCACCCCCGACAGGTACCCGATCCCGCATATCCAAGACTTCTCCGCCCGTCTGGCGGGACGGGTCATTTTTTCGAAAATTGATCTCATACGGGGATATCACCAGGTACCTGTCAGGGCGGCCGACGTCCCTAAAACGGCAGTCATCACGCCGTTCGGCTTATTCGAATTCTTGCGGATGCCGTTTGGTCTCAAGAACGCGGCTCAGGCGTTCCAGCGCTTGATGGACGGAGTGCTGCGTGACCTGCCGTTCCTTTTCGTTTACCTGGACGACATCCTCGTCGCCAGCACGTCCCGGGCCGAGCACCTCCTCCACCTCCGAACACTGTTCGGGCGCCTCAGCGAGCACGGCCTCATCGTCAACCCGGCCAAATGCCACTTCGGCACGACGGCCGTTGATTTTTTGGGCCACCACATCACCAAGAACGGGGCCGTGCCGCTGCCCACCAAGGTCGAGGCCATCACCACGTTCCCGCGTCCCCGCACCATAAAGGCCCTGCAGGAATTCCTGGGAATGGTGAATTTTTATCACCGCTTCGTGCCCCGCGCGGCTCAACTCATGCGGCCCCTCTACGAAGCCCTCCGGGGCAAGCCGGCCAAGCACGACATCGCCTGGTCCGCAGCAATGGATGCGGCCTTCCAACGCTCAAAGCGGGCCCTCGCCGACGCAACACTGCTCGCTCACCCGGTGCTCAACGCTCCCATCGCCCTCACCACGGATGCCTCCGACTACGCGGTGGGCGCCGTACATGAGCAATGGGTGAACGGGGTTTGGCAGCTACTCGCTTTTTTCAGCCGGCAGCTCCGGCCGAACGAGCTCAAATACAGCACGTTTGACCGGGAGCTCCTCGGTCTACACCTGGCCGTCCGCCATTTCCGCCACCTCCTGGAGGGCCGACCTTTCACGGCGTTCGTCGACCACAAGCCGTTGGTTTACGCCATGGCCAAGGTCACGGAGCCATGGTCGGCCCGCCAACAGCGCCACCTCTCCGCCGTGTCGGAGTTTACTACGGACATCCGGCACGTCGCCGGCAAAAACAACGCCGTGGCCGACTGTCTTTCCCGGGCCAGCGCGAACGCGGTCCACCTGGGCGTGGATTTTGCGCTTATGGCGGCGGACCAAACCACCGACACCACGGTGCAAGCCCTCCGGGCGGCGGACACGGGCCTCCGCCTGGCTGACATCCCCTGCGCGGACACTGTCCTGCTCTGCGACGTCTCCCAAGGCCAGCCTCGCCCCATCGTGCCCGTCACCTGGCAACGCCGCATCTTCGCCTCCCTCCACGGCCTTTCCCACCCGGGCCGGAAAGCTTCCCAGAAGCTGGTGTCGGCGCGTTTCGTCTGGCACGGCCTTCGTCGGGACGTCCGCGATTGGACCAGCACCTGCACGGCCTGCCAACGGGCCAAGGTCCACCGACACACCCAGGCCCCGCTGGCACCTTTCACCGTGCCCGAACGACGTTTCGACCACGTCAACGTGGATCTGGTGGGCCCCCTCCCCCCGTCACGGGGGTTCACACACCTGCTCACCATGGTGGACAGGACCACCAGGTGGCCGGAGGCCGTTCCCCTCGTCTCCACCACCACCGCCGACGTGGCGCAGGCTTTCATCGCCACCTGGGTCGCCCGCTTCGGCGCACCGGCGGACATCTCGTCAGACCGCGGACCACAGTTCACCTCCGAGCTGTGGGGCGCGGTCGCCCGCAACCTGGGGGTCAAGCTCCACCGTACTACGGCCTACCACCCCCAAGCAAACGGGTTGTGCGAGCGTTTCCACCGCTCCATGAAGGCCGCGCTCATGGCCGGCCTTCAAGACGGCGGTTGGGCCGACCGGCTGCCGTGGGTCCTTTTGGGCCTTCGCACGGCCCCCAAGGAGGACCTCCAGGCATCCACCGCCGAGCTTGTCTATGGCCAGGTGCTACGCGTCCCGGGCGAATTCGTGCCCGACGCTACCAGTCCCTGGTCCGCAGCTCACCAGCGCTCGGACCTCCAGGAGGCCGCCCGACGGTTTGCCCCCGTGCCAACATCCCACCACGGTGACCCCCAGTCCTACGTCCCCCCAGCACTCCGCACAGCGGAGTATGTTTTTGTGCGTCACGACGCACATCGGTGGCCTCTCCAGCCGCCGTACGACGGGCCCTTCCGGGTGCTGCGACGGGACGACAAGTCGTTCGTCATCGACATCGGCGGCAGGTCGGACCGGATTGCAGTGGACCGCCTCAAGCCGGCGCACGTGGACGTCGACCACCCACCACGGGTGGCCCTTCCGCCGCGGCGAGGCCGCCCCCCGTCCACGGTGCCCCCCACTCGACCGCCCACCACCTCACCGGACCCCCTCCCACGACCCGCCAGGGGTCGCTTCGGCCGGGTCATCAGGACCCCCCTCAAATTGACCCTGCCGGTGCAAGTCGATTCTGGGGGGACGTGTGTAGCGGCTGCCGCTGGGTTTTCACAATCGCCTTGCACCTATCAAGGACGCGGAGCGATCACCATGCCGGGCTCGTCCAGGACGCCCGGGCAGGCTCGCCCTCAACTTGCCAGGCCGCAGCCAGGACGCTGGGCCACGCCCCCTGGCGCCGGGCCTGGGCAAACCCCCTGGGAGAATAGATATATATTGCTGACCGATAAACGGGTTTTCAGAGTGCCTGAGTGTTTGATTTCATTAAAGCAACTCGGATGAATTCTAGCTTTTTGTCGCGTCCATTCTTCCGATCGACGTGGGAGCCCCAGCTCCTACAATGTTTTATTTTCACGTATCTTCATTATTTTCATAATCGTTTGCACACATTTTTTCACATGTTTTTGGAAATGTTGCTTTTGGAATGTCAATTTTGGAAGTCTAGCACGTATTGCTCTTGGTAATTTTGGACATAAAGGGGAGGTTGTCATGTATGAAGGTGCAAATATTCCCCGTTTTATCCGGACACCGTGACCGAGGGTTTATTTCCGTTTCCGGGAGCTACGGCCCAGCTCGGATGGCGCTGGGGTGAATCGGGCCTGTATCGGTACAGTCAATAAATGTGCAACAATCGATCGTAGTCTGTCGAGATACTTTACAGAGGAGGTTACCATGACTCCACAAATTAACATTCCGATTGGGAAGGAGGTTAACGTTACTCCACAAATTAACATTCACAGTGAAGAGGAGGTTAACGTTACTCCACAAATTAACATTCACAGTGAAGAGGAGGTTAACGTTACTCCACAAATTAACATTCACAGCGAAGAGGAGGTTAACGTTACTCCACAAATTAACATTCACAGTGAAGAGGAGGTTAACGTTACTCAAATTAACATTCCCAACGAGGAGGATGTAAACGTTAATGCACGGCATATTGTTCCCAATGAGGGTGAAACCAGCAGCTCAATCTCCAATATTATTCCTCCTCGGCAAAGCGTTGCTATGGATACCGAATCTAAATTGGTGACGAGTAAACGAAGAGCACCTGATGAGTCGTTAACACCAGGTGCTGTTAAAAAGGTTGTGCTCGATGTGCAGACCTTCCGTGTAGAAACTCTTCAGGATACTCCTGAAATCTCAGTGCAAAACGTTGAACAGATAAATGAAACGGAACACCTGGAGAAGTGTAACGGGATTCAAATGGTACAACAAAGTGCCTCCATTTCCCGCACGGACGAGGGTGATGAGGTAAATATGGCTGACAGTGAGTCGGTGAATGATACGTCATTGATCCGACCACATGAAGGTGATCAAACTATGGTCCAACATATTTATGCCCATTTAGCAAATGAAGGTGTTGTGGCGGACACAAAAGCCCACTGGCGTGGTGACATCATTCCACGCACCAAGTGGGCGGTGGCCACGCCCGAGGGGTAGGCGTGGCCTCATGATATACACCGGGCGACCAGCCGGGAGGAGTTCAGTGTTACAGTGTAGTCTTACAATAAAGACGTTTATATGTTACCGCTTGTCCGCTTCCTCCTTGCTCACAAGCAGCGCGCGTAACGCCGCGCTTTACTGGTGACCCTCGACGTTGGATCTGCCGGAGCGATCCTTCCACACGCGACGCCATCGCCATGGCCGACTTCGTCAAACTTCCGGAATTTTGGGAGGCTCAGGCCGAAGTCTGGTTCGTCCAGGCCGAAGCCCAATTTCAGCTTCGGCACCTCACCGGCGATGACACGCGCTATTGCCACGTCGTCGCCTCCCTCGGGCCCGGCACGGCCGCTCGAGTTGTGTCCGTCCTTCGCCACCCACCGGACGGCCACAAGTACGAGACACTCAAGCGGCTACTCCTAGCCACGTTCAGCCTCACGGACGACGCACGGGCCGACCGCCTCCTGGATCTCCCCGAGCTCGGTGAGACGTGCCCGTCGGTCCGAATGGACCATATGCTGTCACTGTTGGGCGACGAAGCCCCCGGTTCGCTATTCCGGGCGCTTTTCCGTCGCCAACTTCCAGCGCAGGTTCGCCTCGCGTTGGCCGGGACTGGGCTAACGGAACCCCGAGCATTGGCGGCCGAGTACTTCGCCGCTTCGGACACGCGGGCGAGCATTGGCGTGGCCGTCACGGCCTTCGACGCTGATGTTCCACAGCATCATCTTCTACAGCACGCTGAGGTTCAGCAGCATGCTGATACGCACCTCGTGAACGCCGCCACGCCCCGCCCACCGCCGCGGCGAAAACCGCCACCGCGGGGAAACCCGTCGACTCCACCGGCCTAGCGGAGCCAGCCGCGCTCCTCCAGCTCCACCACCTGGTGCTGGTTCCACGCCAAGTTCGGCCACGAAGCTCGGCGGTGTCATCCGCCGTGCTCCTTCAACGGGTCGGGAAACGCCCGGGCCGGCGCTCAATTGTGGCGATGAGCGCCGGCTGTTCAAGCAGCCTGCTGTTCATAACGGACACCTTCTCCGGGCGCCGTTACCTGTGCGACACGGGAGCACAGGTGAGTGTCATTCCCGCCGGCACGTCAGACAAGCACGCCGCGGGTGGGGGCCCCGCGCTGCTTGCCGCGAACGGGACGCCCATCCGTACGTACGGAAAACGCTGCCTCTCTCTGCGGTTTGGAGGGCAGGTTTTCCGATGGACGTTCGTCACCGCCGACGTGCCCATGGCACTGCTTGGCGCGGACTTCCTGTGCGCTAATGGGCTCCTGGTCGACGTCAAGCGCAGACGGCTTGTCCAGGCCGAGACGTTCAGCTCGCTCGCATGTGCGTTGCCCAGCTCAACGAGCGGCTTGCCAAGCGGCTTGCCGAACGATTCGGTTCCGGCCACGTTGGTCTGTACGCTTCCGGCAGCGGACGCATTCACCCGCCTCCTCGCCGGCTTCCCGGCCCTCACGCGGCCCACCTTCTCGGCGGGGGCCGTCAAGCACGGGGTGGCCCATCACATCCCCACCGTCGGGCCACCGGTCTACGCCCGGGCACGCCGCCTCGAGCCGACGAAGCTGGCGGTGGCAAAAGCGGAGTTCGCTACCCTGGAGCGACTCGGCATCGTTCGGCGCTCAGAGAGCGCTTGGGCGTCGCCGCTGCACATCGTGCCGAAGCCCGGCGGGGGAATGCGACCGTGCGGGGACTATCGCCGTCTCAATGACGCCACGACTCCCGACCGCTACCCCGTCCCCCACATTCAGGACTTTTCCGCCCGTTTGGCGGGCAGGTCCTTCTTCTCGAAGGTGGACCTCATACGCGGCTACCATCAGGTCCCCGTCAGGCCGGAGGACGTCCCGAAGACGGCGGTCATCACGCCATTCGGACTCTTCGAGTTCCTGCGCATGCCCTTCGGTCTGAAGAATGCGGCTCAGGCGTTCCAGCGACTGATGGACAGCGTCCTGCGCGACTTGGATTTTGTCTACGTCTACCTGGACGATATCCTCGTCGCCAGCGCGTCCCGCGAAGAGCACCTACGCCACCTCCGCACGCTCTTCGAACGCCTGGGCCAGCATGGCCTGATTGTGAACCCCGCAAAGTGCCGGTTCGGTGCCGCCACAATCGATTTTCTGGGGCACCGTGTCACCAGGCACGGAGCCGTCCCCCTGCCGGCCAAGGTGGAGGCGGTGAAGGGGTTTCCGCGCCCCCCGCACGATCAGAGGGCTGCAGGAGTTCCTGGGCATGGTGAACTTTTACCATCGGTTCCTGCCCCGTATCGCCCAGCTCCTGTGCCCCCTGCACGAAGCTCTCCGAGGTAAGCCGGGCAAAGGCGACGTTACCTGGACCGAGCAGATGGACACGGCGTTCACGGGCGCGAAGCTCGCCTTGGCTAACGCCACCATGCTCGCGCACCCGGCGCCCGATGCACCGATCGCCCTCACCACCGATGCCTCGGACTACGCGGTGGGCGCGGTGCACGAGCAATGGGTGCGTGGAGCTTGGCAACCGCTGGCGTTCTTTAGCCGGCAGCTTCGCCCGCCCGAACGCCGTTACAGTACCTTCGACCGCGAGTTGCTCGGACTTCACTTGGCGGTCAGGCACTTCCGCCATCTGCTCGAGAGCCGGGCGTTCACTGCCTTCGTCGACCACAAGCCGCTGATCTTCGCGATGGGCAAGGTCACCGAGCCGTGGTCGGCCCGGCAGCAGCGTCACCTCTCGGCCGTGTCCGAGTACACGACGGACATCCAGCACGTCGCGGGGAAGGACAACCCGGTGGCGGATTGCCTTTCCCGGGCCGTCGCCCACGCAGTCCACCTCGGCATCGACTATGCCCGGATGGCAGCGGACCAGGCCGCTGACCCCGACGTCCAGGCCTTGCGGACCGCCGTCACGGGCCTCCGCGTCACCGAGGGTGCCGTTCGACGGCGCGGGCGCGGCCCTCTTGTGCGACGTCTCCCTCGGGCGTCCTCGCCCCATTGTGCCCGCGGGCTGGCAGCGCCAGGTGTTTGACGCCATCCACGGCCTGTCCCACCCGGGCGCGAGGGCCTCCCAAAGGCTGATCGCCGACAAGTTCGTCTGGCATGGCCTCCGGAAGGCCGTCCGCGGCTGGGCCAGGACATGCCTCGCGTGCCAGCGCGCCAAGGTGCACCGGCACACCCAGGCCCCGTTGGCCCCGTTCACGGTGCCGGAACGCCGGTTTGACCACGTCCACGTGGACCTGGTGGGACCTCTGCCCCCCTCGCGGGGTTTCACCCACGTCCTCACCATGGTGGACCGCACCACCCGGTGGCCGGAGGCCGTGCCCTTGGCGTCGACAACGGCGGCCGATGTCGCGCAGGCTTTCATCGCCACCTGGGTCGCCCGGGTTCGGCGCCCCCTCAGACATCTCATCTGACCGCGGCCCCCAGTTCACCTCGGAGCTCTGGGGGGCGGTTGCGCAGGGGCTCGGGGTCCGGCTGCACCGAACCACGGCCTACCACCCCCAGGCTAACGGCCTGTGTGAGCGATTTCACCGCTCATTGAAGGCCGCGCTCCGGGCCACCCTCCGCGACGGCGGCTGGGTCGACAGGCTCCCCTGGGTCCTGCTGGGCCTCCGGACGGCGCCCAAGGAGGACCTGCGCGCATCCGCGGCGCGGCGGAGTTGGTCTTCGGGCAACCGCTGCGGGTGCCGGGCGAGTTCCTCCCCGACTCCACGGCACCATGGTCCACGGCACAGCAGCGCTCCGCTCTGCAAGAGACCGCCCAGAGGTTCGCCCCGGTGCCAACGGCATGCCACTGGCACCCACCGACGCACGTCGCCCCGGAGCTTCGCACGGCGGAGTACGTCTTCGTCCGCCACGATGCCCATCGGACACCACTGCGGCCCCTGTACGACGGGCCTTTCCGCGTGCTGGAGACCGGGGCGAAGCACTTCACCCTGGACATCGGCGGTACTCCTGACCGCGTTTCGGTAGACCGCCTCAAGCCGGCCCACCTCGATGTGGACCATCCACCGCCAGTGGCCCGACCCCCCACGTCGGGGCCGCCCTCCTGGCGGCGGACCCCCAGGCACCGCCCAGCCCGCCGCCGCCACGGCGCCACCCCGGTCCTGCACCCATCCCAGGGGCAGCCAGGGGCATCCCACCTGGTATCCCTGCACCCCGGACGCCGCCGATCGCCAGGGGGCGCTTCGGCCGGGTCATTCGTCTGCCCCACAAGCTGGCCCTCCAGGTGTGCGCGGGAATTCTGGGGGGGCGCGTGTGGCGGACACAAAAGCCCACTGGCGTGGTGACATCATTCCACGCACCAAGTGGGCGGTGGCCACGCCCGAGGGTAGGCGTGGCCTCATGATATACACCGGGCGACCAGCCCGGAGGAGTCAGTGTTACAGTGTAGTCCTTACAATAAAGACGTTTATATGTTACCGCTTGTCCGCTTCCTCCTTGCTCACAAGCAGCGCGTGTAACGCCGCGCTTTAGTGTAAACGCAAATCCACAGGAGTGTGGAAACAATGATTTGACTCCATTTGAGGAAAGTCGTAGTCAGTCTGCCGATGTTTCCCAAACCCAACACTCTGGGGACCCCCAGACGCTGGCATACTTGTTCACAAAACAGGAATGGCTGAGGGTATTGACCCAGACCCTTCTGGGGCAATGTCTGACTTATCGGAATCAGAGGAGGAGGTGGATGTGACGGTTGTATCACAATCAATGGTAGATCAGCCCCAAGTCCCTCCTCATCTTGTTCTCTCGTTTCTCAATGAAACGTACAGATAACGGAATGTTGTCATTTTTGATCATTTTCCCGACTTGGCTTCCTTTATTCAGGCTGCAAAACTGGTCCTAAATAAATCGGAGGAATTAAACCTCACAAAATCACAGTTTCATCGACTTAAAGCGCGGCGTTACGCGCGCTGCTTGCGAGCAAGGAGGAAGCGGACAAGCGGTAACTTATAAGCGTCTTTATTTCAGGAGCTCACTGTAACACTGGCACGCTCCGGGCTGCGCGCCCGGTGTATATCATGAGGGCCACGCCTACCCCTCAGGCGTGGCCACCGCCCACTTGGTGCGCGGAATGATGTCACCTACGCCAGTGGGCTTTTGTGTCCGCCACACGCGCCCCCCACAGAATTCCCGCGCACCTGGAGGGCCAGTTTGCGGGGCAGACGAATGACCCGGCCGAAGCGCCCCCTGGCGATCGGCGGCGTCCGGGGTGCAGGGATGCCAGGTGGGATGCCCCTGGCTGCCCCTGGGATGGGTGCAGGACCGGGGGGCGGCATGGCGGCGGGGCTGGGCGGTGCCGGGGGTCCGCCCGCAGGGGGGCGGCCCCGACGTGGGGGTCGGGCCACTGGAGGTGGATGGTCCACGTCGAGGTGGGCCGGCTTGAGGCGGTCTACCGAAACGCGGTCAGGAGTACCGCCGATGTCCAGGGTGAAGTGCTTTGCCCCGGTCTCCAGCACGCGGAAAGGCCCGTCGTACGGGGGCCACAGTGGTGTCCGGTGGGCATCGTGGCGGACGAAGACGTACTCCGCCGTGCGAAGCTCCGGGGCGACGTGCGTCGGTGGGTGCCCGTGGCATGCCGTTGGCACCGGGGCAAACCTCTGGGCGGTCTCTTGCAGAGCGGAGCGCTGCTGTGCCGCGGACCATGGTGCCGTGGAGTCGGGGAGGAACTCGCCCGGCACCCGCAGCGGTTGCCCCGAAGACCAACTCCGCCGCGGATGCGCGCAGGTCCTCCTTGCGCGCCGTCCGGAGGCCCAGCAGGACCCAGGGGAGCCTGTCGACCCAGCCGCCATCGCGGAGGGTGGCCCGGAGCGCGGCCTTCAATGAGCGGTGAAATCGCTCACACAGGCCGTTAGCCTGGGGGTGGTAGGCCGTGGTTCGGTGCAGCCGGACCCCGAGCCCCTGCGCGACCACCCCCCAGAGCTCCGAGGTGAACTGGGGGCCGCGGTCGGACGAGATGTCTGAGGGGCCGCCGAACCGGGCGACCCAGGTGGCGATGAAAGCCTGCGCGACATCGGCCGCCGTTGTCGACGCCAACGGCACAGCCTCCGGCCACCGGGTGGTGCGGTCCACCATGGTGAGGACGTAGGTGAAACCCCGCGAGGGGGGCAGAGGTCCCACCAGGGCCACGTGGACGTGGTCAAAACGGCGCTCCGGCACCGTGAACGGGGCCAACGGGGCCTGGGTGTGCCGGTGCACCTTGGCGCGCTGGCACGCGAGGCACGTCCTGGCCCAGCCGCGGACGGCCTTCCGGAGGCCATGCCAGACGAACTTGTCGGCGATCAGCCTTTGGGAGGCCCTCGCGCCCGGGTGGGACAGGCCGTGGATGGCGTCAAACACCTGGCGCTGCCTGCCCGCGGGCACGATGGGGCGAGGACGCCCGAGGGAGACGTCGCACAAGAGGGCCGCACCCGCGCCGTTGAATGGCACTCCGGTGACGCGGAGGCCCGTGACGGCGGTCCGCAAGGCCTGGACGTCGGGGTCAGCGGCCTGGTCCGCTGCCATCCGGGCATAGTCGATGCCGAGGTGGACTGCGTGGGCGACGGCCCGGGAAAGGCAATCCGCCACCGGGTTGTCCTTCCCCGCGACGTGCTGGATGTCCGTCGTGTACTCGGACACGGCCGAGAGGTGACGCTGCTGCCGGGCCGACCACGGCTCGGTGACCTTGCCCATCGCGAAGATCAGCGGCTTGTGGTCGACGAAGGCAGTGAACGCACGGCCCTCGAGCAGATGGCGGAAGTGCCTGACCGCCAAGTGAAGCCCGAGCAACTCGCGGTCGAAGGTACTGTAATGGCGTTCGGGCGGGCGAAGCTGCCGGCTAAAGAACGCCAGCGGTTGCCAAGCTCCACGCACCCATTGCTCGTGCACCGCGCCCACCCCGTAGTCCGAGGCATCGGTGGTGAGGGCGATCGGTGCATCGGGCGCCGGGTGCGCGAGCATGGTGGCGTTAGCCAAGGCGAGCTTCGCGCCCGTGAACGCCGTGTCCATCTGCTCGGTCCAGGTAACATCGCCTTTGCCCGGCTTACCTCGGAGAGCTTCGTGCAGGGGGCGCAGGAGCTGGGCGATACGGGGCAGGAACCGATGGTAAAAGTTCACCATGCCCAGGAACTCCTGCAGCCCTCTGATCGTGTGGGGGCGCGGAAACCCCTTCACCGCCTCCACCTTGGCCGGCAGGGGGACAGCTCCGTGCCTGGTGACACAGTGCCCCAGAAAATCGATTATGGTGGCGCCGAACCGGCACTTTGCGGGGTTCACAATCAGGCCATGCTGGCCCAGGCGTTCGAAGAGCGTGCGGAGGTGGCGTAGGTGCTCTTCGCGGGACGCGCTGGCGACGAGGATATCGTCCAGGTAGACGTAGACAAAATCCAAGTCACGCAGGACGCTGTCCATCAGTCGCTGGAACGCCTGAGCCTCATTCTTCAGACCGAAGGGCATGTGCAGGAACTCGAAGAGTCCGAATGGCGTGATGACCGCCATCTTCGGGACGTCCTCCGGCCTGACAGGGACCTGATGGTAGCCGCGTATGAGGTCCACCTTCGAGAAGAAGGACCTGCCCGCCAAACGGGCGGAAAAGTCCTGAATGTGGGGGACGGGGTAGCGGTCGGGAGTCGTGGCGTCATTGAGACGGCGATAGTCCCCGCACGGTCGCCATCCCCCGCCGGGCTTCGGCACGATGTGCAGCGGCGACGCCCAAGCGCTCTCTGAGCGCCGAACGATGCCGAGTCGCTCCAGGGTAGCGAACCCCGCTTTTGCCACCGCCAGCTTCGTCGGCTCGAGGTGGCGTGCCCGGGCGTAGACCGGTGGCCCGACGGTGGGGATGTGATGGGCCACCCCGTGCTTGATGGCCCCCGCCGAGAAGGTGGGCCGCGTGAGGGCCGGGAAGCCGGCGAGGAGGCGGGTGAATGCGTCCGCTGCCGGAAGCGTACAGACCAACATGGCCGGAACCGAACCGTTCGGCAAGCCGCTTGGCAAGCCGCTCGTTGAGCTGGGCAACGCACAAGCGAGCGAGCTGAACGTCTCGGCCTGGACAAGACGTCTGCACTTGACGTCGACCAGGAGCCCATTAGCGCACAGGAAGTCCGCGCCAAGCAGTGCCATGGGCACGTCGGCGGTGACGAACGTCCATCGGAAAACCTGCCCTCCGAACCGCAGAGAGAGGCAGCGTTTTCCATACGTACGGATGGGCGTCCCGTTCGCGGCAAGCAGCGCGGGGCCCCCACCCGCGGCGTGCTTGTCTGACGTGCCGGCGGGAACGACACTCACCTGCGCTCCCGTGTCGCACAGGTAACGGCGCCCGGAGAAGGTGTCCGTTATGAACAGCAGGCTGCTCGAACGGCCGGCGCTCATCGCCACTATTGAGCGCCGGCCCGGGCGTTTCCCGACCTGTTGAAGGAGCATGGCGGATGACACTGCCGAGCTTCGTGGCCGAACTTGGCGTGGAACCAGCACCAGGTGGTGGAGCTGGAGCAGCGCGGGTGGCTCCGCCAGGCCGGTGGAGTTGGCGGGTTTCCCCGCGGTGGTGGTTTTCGCCGCAGCGGTGGGCGGGGCGTGGCGGCGGTCACGAGGTGCGTATCAGCATGCTGTGTATGCTGTATAAGCTGATGCTGTGGAACAGCAGCATCAGCAGCATCAGCAGCATCAGCCTCGAGGGCCGTGACGGCCACGCCGACTCTCGCCCGCGTGTCCGAAGCGGCGAAGTACCTGTCCGCCTCGGCTGCCAATGCTCGGGGTTCCGTTAGCCCGGTCCCGGCCAACGCGAGGCGCACCTGCGCTGGAAGTTGGCGACGGAAAAGTGCCCGGAATAGAGAACCGGGGGCTTCGTCGCCCAACAGTGACAGCATATGGTCCATTCGGACCGACGGGCGCGTGTCACCGAGCTCGGGGAGATCCAGGAGGCGGTCGGCCCGTGCGTCGTCCGTGAGGCCGAACGTGGCTAGGAGTAGCCGCTTGAGTGCCTCGTACTTGTGGCCGTCCGGTGGGTGGTGAAGGACGGACACAACTCGAGCGGCCGTGCCGGGCCCGAGGGAGGCGACGACGTGGCAATAGCGCGTGTCATCGCCGGTGAGGCGCCGAAGCTGAAATTGGGCTTCGGCCTGGACGAACCAGACTTCGGCCTGAGCCTCCCAAAATTCGGGAAGTTTGATGAAGTTGGCCATGGCATTGGCGTCGCGTGTGGAAGGATCGCTCCGGCAGATCCAACGTCGAGGGGGTCACCAGTAAAGCGCGGCGTTACGCGCGCTGCTTGCGAGCAAGGAGGAAGCGGACAAGCGGTAACTTATAAGCGTCTTTATTTCAGGAGCTCACTGTAACACTGGCGCGCTCCGGGCTGCACGCCCGGTGTATATCATGAGGCCACGCCTACCCCTCGGGCGTGGCCACCGCCCACTTGGTGCGCGGAATGATGTCACCACGCCAGTGGGCTTTTGTGTCCGCCACAGACTAAAGAAAATAATAACAAAGGCAAAGTTTGAGTTTTCTCAGCGTCAGACAAAATTCACAAACAAATATGAAGACACTCACTCTTGCAACTCTTAATATAAATGGTGGTGGGGCGAATAACATCCGCCAGATCCAAGTAAATAGTTTATTCAAATGGAAACAAGTTGATGTGAACTTACTGCAGGAAACTCATATCATTGAGAAGGTTGAACATGACTGGAGCAGCATTTTTAAAGGTAAATGCTTCTTCAGTAACATGTCGTCTGTATCTGCTGGAGTTGGGTTCTTGTTAAAACCAGGACTTCTGGTTTGCCTCTTTCAAACCTGACTACCTGACTCTTGCCTCTTTCAGGAGGTGATAAAGGGCCGGTTTACTTCCCTGAAACTGGTGACTAATAACATAAAATTTATTATTTTTAATGTATATGCACCGAGTGAGAGTACTGACCGTAAAACCTTCTTTACTGCCGTGGTAAACCAATTAAAATTGTTTGACCTCAATCAGTGCATATGTATGGGGGGTGATTTCAATTGCACAATTGAGCCCAAATTGGAAAGGAACTCACCAGAACCACATCCCGAAGGCCATGGTGACCTCTCCCATTTCCTTTCCGTCGTGAGTTTTCTTGATGTATGGCGCTTGATACACCCAAATGACCAACAGTACACATGGTGTCGATGTTCCAATTGTCAAGTGTCCTTAGCGAGGCTTGACAGATGGTACATCACCACACGTTTTAGGAATATGATAACCTTCTCAAATATTGTCCCATTTGTCTTCTCTGACCATGCCTGTCCCATTCTTCTTCAAGAGTATAATAAGCTTGTTACATAAACGTCAGGTGGGTCGACGCCAACCGTTGACTACCTGATGGTGCGTAGGTGAGATAGGGGACACCTCCGGGACACAAAGGTGATCCCGGGGGAGGAGGCTGTTTCACAGCATCACTTGGTTGTCTGCGACATAAGGGTGAAAGGTGCGAGGAGAGCTCGGCGGGTGAAGTACCAACCGAGAATGAAGGTGTGGAGGTTGAAAGAGGTGACAGTAAGGGAGGCATTAAAAGAGAGGCTGAGTAGGGTAGAGGATGATGTGGTTGAGCTTGAAAGTGGTTGGATGTCAATGAAAGCTAGTCTGTTGGGAGCCGTTGGTGAGGTATGTGGATGGACAAAAGGACCACCGAGGCACTCGGAAACATGGTGGTGGGATGATGAAGTTGGAAAGAGGATTGACGAGAAGAGGAAGAAGTTCAAGGAGTGGCAGAAGGCAAAGGGTACGGGAGCAGAAACAGCAGAGCATGAAAGTTATAAGTCAGCCAAGAAGGCTGCAAAGAAAGAGGTAGCAGAGGCGCAGGAGGCATATAGGAAAATGTTCAGAGAACGCTTGGATTCAGAAGAGGGTCAGAGAGCAGTATTCAGGATTGCAAAGCAGATAGCGAAAGAGAGGTGTGATGTGATGGGGGTGAGTTGCTTGAGGGATGAAGTGGGACAAATCGTTGTGGACCCAGATGGAATTAAAGGAAGATGGAAAAGATATATGGAAATGCTGTTGAATACAGAGAATGAATGGGATGGCAACATAGAGAGTAACCCAGTTTTAGGACCGGCAGAGAAGATAACTGAGAAGGAAGTTGAGGAAGCAATAAAAGCAATGAAGAGTAGAAAAGCGGGAGGGCCGACAGGAGTTGTGTGAGATATGTTGAAGGCAGCAGGAAGTTGGGGTGTGAAGAGAATGACAGAGATCTGTAATCTGGGGGTGAAAGAAGGCCACATTCCAGTGGATTGGGAACTGAGTACCCTCGTCCCTCTATACAAGGGGAAAGGTGACCCTCTAGAGTGTGGCTTTTACCGAGCGATAAAGTTATTGGAGCATGGAATGAAGGTATTGGAAAGGGTGTTGGAGAGGAGGATAAGGAAGAAAGTGAAGATCGACGAAATGCAGTTTGGATTTATGCCAGGAAGAGGAATGACAGACGTGCTTTTTATTGTGAGGCAGTTGCAGGAGAAGTACATGGAGAAGAGGAAGAAGTTGTTTCTTGGGTTTGTTGATTTGGAGAAAGCATTCGATAGGGTTCCACGCAAAGTATTGACATGGGCAATGAGGAAGTTAAGAGTGGAGGAATGGTTGATCAGAGTAGTGATGGCAATGTACAAAAGAGCACTTACAGCTGTAAGGACGAAGGACGGGAACAGTGGTGAGTTTGAGGTGAAGGTTGGAGTGCATCAGGGGTCGGTACTAAGTCCACTACTATTTGTAGCTGTGATGGAGGTGCTGGCTCAGAACGTAAAGGAGGGTTTACCGTGGGAGTTGTTGTATGCAGATGATCTGGTGTTGATTGCGGAAAGTATGGATGGACTGAAGGAAAAGATGAACAAGTGGAAGGAATGTATGGAGACAAAAGGTCTGAAGGTGAATATCAGAAAGACGAAGGTGATGGCAAGTGGTAAAGCATGTGGTGAGGTGGAAAGAACTGGGAAGTGGCCCTGTGCTGTGTGCAGGAAGGGTGTAGGAGTGAACTCCATTCAATGTACAATGTGTGCTGAGTGGGTTCATCAAAAATGTAGTGGTCTGAGAGGGTCATTAACCAGTGTGGCAGCTACATTCAAATGTAAGGTGTGCACAGAGGGAGCTGCAGATGGAGGAAATGTTGAGTTGGATCTTGGAGACGGCGTGAAGCTGGGAGGTGTGAAAACATTTTGCTACCTCGGAGACATGCTGAATGGAGAAGGTGGATCAAACTCGGCAACGGTTGCTAGAGTGAGATGTGCATGGAAGAAGTTTCGGGAACTGCGTGGCATGCTGATGAGGAGGGGAGTGTCGTTGAAGCTGAAGGGAAAGGTGTATGCTGCATGTGTGAGAAGTGTTATGATTTATGGGAGCGAGATGTAGTGAAATTATACTGAAGGTGAACCCGGGAGTGCTCGCTTATCCCACTAAAGGGGCGTCTATAAGACCCGGGACAACTGTGACGCAAGGACACTCCAGCGACACTTACTGTGACATATAGTCCTGTAGTCTGAATGGTATGTACGCACCTATATGCTGGACTTGCTTGCTTTGCCTATTGATATCGGTCATTTCCCATGTAATACTCCGATTCTGATGTCTATTGCATGAATGTATTTTACAGGATGTTACCACAGATCTAAATGATATTAAACCTACCCAAGGTACAAGTCGTGTCTGTGGATGATTTTCACGACATTTAATATCATTTAAATCTACGAAATGGCTGAACACAAGATGATCATGGTACCGATCCTCGACGCCGACGCACAAGCCGAGGAGTCGGGGTCGGAGTTCACCCACTGGCTCAAAACGCTGGAGAATTATTTTGCAGCGCATGAAACCGAGCCCACCGCCGCGGTGAAGCTGTCCATGTTACAGTCGAAGGTCCATCACCGCGTCTACTGGTGCATTGCTCAATTTGCGACGTACGCCACTGCTCTGGCCGAGCTAAAGCGAATATACATAAAGAAACGGAGCGCCGTGTACGGCCGGCATCAGCTCTCTCAGCGGCGACAACAACCATCGGAATCAATCGATCGCTACGCACAGGAGCTGCGACACCTCCTTGCGGACAGCGCTCAGGAGGTACAGACACACGAGCAAGTTCAGGATGACCTTCTCCGAGATTCTTTCGTCTCTGGGATCAGCTCTGGAGCCTTGAGGCTCCGACTCTTGGAGACCGCGGAGCTGACATTCACGGAGGCACTACAGTTGGCTCACGTCTTCACAGATGCCCGTGAACAATCTACCGCTTATGACCACCCATGAGTCGTGGCGGGGACTTCTCAACTCGCGCGACCGGAGAGGGCTACCGCCGAGGATATGGGGGAGGACTCGACCACGGCCGAGTCTCTGGCTGCTCCCGAAGCGGACTCGGCTTCCGGCCTGACTGCTGCTACCGCTGCCCGGCCACGGCCTGAACGGTACGCGAAGTGTTATTTTTGTGGCAATCGGCAGCACCCCAGATTAGAGTGCCCGGCTTGGGAGGCAATATGCCATCTGTGCTCCACCATGGGCCATTTCGCGAAGGTCTGCAAGAAGTCCGCGCGAGGTACGCGAGCCCGCGCGGCCTTGAATGGGCTTATCGCTGAGCCAACGGACTGCGCACCGAGCGGAGCGCCCCGCCCAGCCTTGATGAGCGTATCCCCTCCTCGTGGGCCCCTGGCTGCACGCTCGTCCTTGGTGGGGGACATCGGGCCGCCTAAACAACTGGCGTGACCACGACCGGCCGCGGAGCGATCGGCCTTGGCTGGCGTCCGGACGCCCACCTCAAACAAGCAATGAGGTATTGCTTTGAAAACTCCTCTGGATTCGCAGCGAACGCTGCACGGGACTCGAGCGCCATCTGACGGCGGCTTTTACGAATTACACGCTATCGCACCAGCTCATGAAACGGTGGATGGCAGTGATCCTCTACGCGTGACTCGAGCGCCCTCTGACGGCGGCTCTTACGAATTACACGCACTTGCTCCAGCACGGCCAACTATGCGCTTGTCACGAGGGTCCTCCACGGGCTGCCCGAACGACTGGCAAACTGCAGCCGGTGTGGGAACGTCCTCTGACGGTGGCTTTTACGATTTACATGCTCCTGCTCCAGCGCAGCCAACTATGCCCTTGTTACGGGGGTCCTCCACGGGCTGCCCGAACGACCGGAAAACTGCAGCCGGTGTGGGATCCACTCGTGAGGCACGACCTTCTCGCCCGGACGGCACAATACCTGCCGGATCTTCCGGCCTTGCTCCGGCCATCATTCCGCTCAAGGTCGAGGGCGTTTTTGCGCAAGCCTTAATCGACACGGGGTCTACGGATAGTTTTATCGATCAACGACTAGTGCATCAACATGGGTGGCCGGTTCTCGGGACTACACGACGGATCTTCATGGCCTTCCAAGGACTTCGGCTGAGCACAAAAGGGGCATGTCGATTGAAACTTGTGATAAAGGGACGCATGTTCCCAGACGTGTATCTCATGGTATTACCTGCGTTATGTGCCGACGTTCTGTTAGGACACGATTTCCTTAAGCGACATGGACGTTTGGAAATGGACTTCGGTGGGCCAGACACGCTTGCTGTGTGCGCACTCGCTAAGATGGACGTGGAGCCTCTCTCGCTGTTCCCCAACCTGACCACTGATTGTACCCCTGTAGCCGTAAAATCGCGGCGCTACTCTCGCGCAGACGCGCAATTCATTGCGGAAGAAATGGCCCAGCTCTTAAAGGACGGTATTATAGGACCCAGTCGGTCGCCGTGGCGGGCCCAAGTCTTAGTGGTGCGAAGTGAGGCCCATCGCCGGCGCATGGTAATCGACTACTCACAGACGATTAATCGTTTTACACAGCTGGATGCCTACCCCTTACCGGGGATGGATGCACTGGTACGCCAGGTGGCCCTGTACTCCGTTTATAGCACTCTCGATCTGCGTAGTGCGTATCATCAGGTCCCCATCTCTAGGGCTGATCGCGTCTATACAGCCTTTGAATCGGGTCAACGGTTGTACCAGTTCACTCGACTCCCTTTTGGGGTAACAAACGGGGTCACATGTTTTCAGAGGGCTATGGATGACCTCGTTACGAAGGAGAACTTGACCGATGTCTTTGTCTATCTGGACAATCTTACGGTTTGTGGGTATGACCAGGGGCATCACGACGCTAATCTGAAGCGCTTCCTCGAGGTTGCGCAGAAATATCGCCTAGCCATGAATGAGGCTAAGTGTCGTTACTCTCTACGCACGGTAGATCTTCTGGGATACACCGTGACCCATGGCTCTGTCTCTCCGGATAAGGAGCGTCTGCGACCTTTGCTCGATATGGCTCCGCCTAGCGATCGGGCTTCGCTGAAATCGTTGAGAGAGAGGAAGACAAATGATGAATTGCGAAAAATGATGGGAATAGAGCCTGTGATTGATGCTGTGAAGAGGAACAGGTTGAGATGGTTTGGTCATGTGTTGAGGAAGGATGAAAGTGAATGTTTGAGAAGAGTGATGGAAATGAATGTAGAAGGAAGTAGAGGACGGGGAAGACCGAGAAAGACTTGGCTAAAGATGGTGGAAGAAGAAATGCGGGCAAGGGGTTAACAAGGAGAGATGCAGAAAATAGGGCAAGATGGAGAAGATTGTCATGGGGACCGCAAGGCTAACCCCCGCTCTAGCAGGGAAAATGGCCTTAAAATGCATGTTGTTGTGTGTGTTGTTGTCTTCTCTGACCACCACATGGTCACTATGGGCCTATCCTTTCCTCATTTTAAGCATACTAGCGCCTATTGGAAATTTAACACGAGGCTTTTGGATGATGCCTTTTTTAAGGAAGCCTTTCGCAATCTATGGATGGCAGTAGTTGAAAAAAGCCCCGTTTTGCTTCCATTAACCTGTGGTGGGACAATATGAAAACCCATGTAAGGCTGTTTTGTCAACAGTTTAATTCATACGTCACCCATGAAAGTCGAGTCACACTGGCTCGGCTAGAAACTGAAATTCTAAAACTGGAGAACAAACTCGCGAAACAAGAGAATGAGGCAAACTATAAGTTACTCCTTGAAAGAAAGACCCAACTTAGAGAACTATTGCAGGAGAAAGCTGCAGGATTATTAGTTAGATTAAGAATAAAAAATATTAAAGTATCAGATACCCCGAGCAAATCCTTTTTTCAACTCGAATCCGAAACGAAGCCAGCTCGGCTTATCTTATCAGTTATGGACCCCAGAGAAAATGTAATTGCAAATTCTGATGGGGTAAAAAATACCATTAGAAAGTACTATTCAGAACTGTTTGCAAAAAAATATGTTTGTGAGGATAAGATGAAACTCTTTACCTCCCATCTCCCATCCCTGACTGAGACTCAATGGCTGGAGCTGGATGTGCCGTTAGCCCTTCCTGAATTAGAATGTGCTCTGGCTGAAATGGAATCTGGAAAAGCTCCAGGAATTGATGGCCTACCAGCTGAGCTTTATTTGGAATTTTGGGACCCTTTTGGTCCAGAACTCTTAAAGATAATCCAAGAATCCCTGCGAACTGGTGCAATGCCATTAAGCCTAAGGAGATCAGCGGTGAGTCTCCTCCCAAAGTCAGCAGATCTCCGGCGGATGCACAATTGGAGACCAGTTTCAGTATTGTGCACCGACTATAAGCTGTTTTCAAAAGCGATGGCAAATCATCTGAAGAAAGTCATTGGTGACCTGGTCCTACCCGATCAGACTTTCTGCATCACCAGTCGATCCATTTATGACAACATTTTTTTAGTTCGGGGTTTAATGGGCACTTGCCACGATCAAAATGATTTTGGGATAATGTTTCTAGACCTTGAAAAAGCCTTTGACAGTATTGATCATGTTTTTTTGTGGCGTGTTCTGGAAGCATGTGGCTGTGGGGTTAATTTCACACCCTTCATATCTCTATTGTACACTGACATCTCTAGTGTAATTAAGATAAACAATGAACTCGTTTCCCCCATACAGGTTCAGAGAGGGGTACGGCAGGGTTGCCCAGTCTCAGGATTGCTTTTTGCGTTAGCAATGGAACCATTACTTTGTACGCTCAGGGAGAATATCTCTGGCCTGACATGCTTCCCAAGAGTCCACCATTGACTACATCAGCGTATGCAGATGATGTGGATAATGTTTCTAGAACGAGCAGATGATGTGGATAATGTTTCTAGAATGTTTCTAGAACGATTGGGAGATCTCGCGAGATCTTGGAGACGGTGGCAGGGATTTTCGAAGCTCCACACGGTCTCCACGTTTTTCGAAGTTGTCTGTTCACAATTGTATTTTGTCGAAACTGTATTTATCTTTCGGTGTGTGAAGTTATTGTGTGCAACTTTGGTTGTTTCTCGGTGTTTATCTTTCATAAATTGATCGTCTGTTTGCCGTGTCGCGAGCAAGGCCTTTGCCGCGTCGCGAACGATTTGAAATCGAAGTTAAGTGATTGTTCCCATTTGTATTTTCGTTAAAACTGTATTTATTTATGGTGTTGTACGTATATTGTGTCCTGACGAAGATTTTTCGGTGCAAATCTTTCATACCTGTATTGAAAATCGTGTTAATTTGTGTCGTGTCTTGAGGCCTTGTACAGTGTGCACTGTACAACCTTGAGGCTTTGTTTTTCTCTCAGCGGTCCGTCGTTTGTGATCCAATAACTTTCGTTCTCTGTATTCCCAGGCTTTTCACCCATAGCCTACTTCCTTGTGTAAATCTCAACTCAAAAAAAAAAAAAAAAAAACATTTCCTTCTCTGTTCTCATTCGTTTATTCATTCTTATTCGTTCGTTCGTTCTTCGACCACGTGTTTCTCCCCCATTTCCCCAGATAGTCTTCACTCATTAACCTTCAATGTTTACACTTTCCCCTCAAGTTATGTATTCCGTCATATTTTATAACACCTTTTTCTTCTTCTTCTTTAAAAGGCTGCTTTCGACTTGCTCACCAAATCAATTCATCCCCAAAAAAATATCCATCTCCTACAGTGCCTTTTTTCTACATTCCCTAAACTCTCCTGCACTCAATCCTCCATCCAGCGTCCTTAAACGTATTTTTAACTCGAAGGTCACAAGAAACTCATTTTGCAATAAATGTTCGTTTCCCATAAATCGTACACTTTCAAAAATCCAATCTCACCCCTCCCCTCCAAATCTTCCCCATAACCCCTCCCCTCCAAATCTTCCCCATCACCCCTCCACTCCAAATCTTCCCCATCACCCATCCCTTTCAAATCTGCCCCCTTGCCCCCTCCCTCCTAAACTACCCCCTCACCCCTCCCCGCCAAGACGCCCCCTCGCCCCTCCCCTCCTAGACTCCTGCCTCACCCCTCCCCTCCAAATCTCCCCCATATCCCATCCCTTTCAAATCCCTCCCCTTGTCCCTTCCCTCCCAAACTCCCCCCTCACCCCTCCCCTTCAAATCTCCCCACCCTCATTGCTTCTCAATTTCCCCCCTCTCACTCCCCCTCCTCAAAGCGTCCTCCCCGCTTCTTCCCCCTTCAAACTCTCACCTCCATCTCCCCCAACCTTCTGCCTCGCTCTTCCCCCTCCTCAAATAACACCTCATTGTGGCTCACCCAATCACCATCAAACCTTTTGTCCGCCCCATCCTTCCCTTTCTCCGAGCTATTCTGAAATCTCTGACACACCTTCAACAGCTCTCCCTACCTCTTCCACCTCTTCCACATCTTACCCTACCCCTCCTCCCCCCTGTTCTGTATCTGATGCTCCCCCTTCCTCTTCATTAACGGTATGGACCTCAAACATCCGGGGCCTTCGTTCAAACTTAACTGATCTCTCCATACAGGTTGCTTCTGTCAAACCAGACGTGATCTGCTTAACAGAAACTTTCCTCCTTTATGATGTCTCTGATTCCATAGTATCTCTCCCGGGCTACTCCCTCCTCCGGTATGATAGACCTGAGCCTCGTCCTGGAGGCGGGGTTGCTATCTTTATCAAAAACTCTCTTCCTCACTCGCCCTGCACTGCACTCTCTCCACCTCACCCCCAGGAATACCTCTGGCTACGGCTTCCCCTTCGCTCCCACCTCTTGTTCATATGTGTGTTGTACCGTCCACCAAACAGTGATGACTCCATCTACATCTCGCTGTCTGATGATATGGACCAACTTCTATCTACTCATCCCAACTCTCTCTTCCTCATATGTGGTGATTTCAACTGTCATCATGCCAGTTGGCTGGGTGTGGGTACCTCTCTCACCAGCCATGGCTCCTCAGCAAAGGACTTCTGCGACTCACTGGGACTGACACAATCTGTCAATTTCCCGACCCGGATCTCAGTCAACGGAACATCTTCTCTTCTGGACTTGGTTATGACTAACTTCCCTGAAAATGTCTGCTGCTCTTCTTCTGCTCCGATCGGATCATCTGATCATGTCCTTGTTAAAGTGGACATCTCTCTGACCATCCTCAGGGAGCCTGCTCAGCGTCGACGAGTCTGGCATTTCACTCAGGCCAACTGGCACGGTCTTCAAGCAGCCATCAATCATCTGGACTGGTCTCCCATCTCTACCACCTCTAACATCAACTCATCCTGGGAATTCTTCCAAAGTAAATTGCTCTCTCTCATGCACAGATTTATCCCATCTCGTCTTCAGTTGTCATACCCTTCCTCCCGTCCATGGTACACGGAATCTTGTGGTGAGGCTGTTGCCCAGAAACAACTTGCCTTCGTCTCCTGGAAAGCAAATCCAACGGAAGGAAATCTCATTTCCTTTCACAAAGCCCGAAACAAGTGTGTGTCCACCCTCAGGAGAGCCAGGAAACAATATCTCTCCATTCTCAAGACCGAACTCTCTTATCTGTCTCCCTCTTCCAAATCCTGGTGGCGTCTGGTCAAATCCGTTTCTGGTGTTTGTTCCCCCTCCATCCCCTACCTTACCTCAAACGGCTACACAGCTGACTCCGCACGTGAAAAAGCTGAATGCCTCAACTCTGTGTTTGCCTCTAAATCTTGTGTCCCAAACCCATCCCTCTCTGTACCCACCATACCCAGTCGTACCCTGCTGCTCCTGGACTCCGTGTCCTTTCCTCCTGACAAGGTGGAAAAGTTTCTGTCAACCCTCGACTCTGATTCTGCAACTGGACCCGATGGCATCAGCCCATGGGTCCTAAAATCCTGCTCTGCTGCTCTATCTCACCCTCTCTCTGTTCTCTTCACCCTCTCTTTTGCTCAAGGTCAACTGCCATCTGCTTGGAAATCAGCCAACATCACCGCTTTGCACAAAAAAGGTGCAAAAACAGATCCTAGCAACTACAGACCAATCAGCCTTCTCCCAATTATCAGCAAAGTCATGGAATCCATCATTGCTTCGGATATGAAATCTTTCCTCTTCTCCAATGGCTTGATCTCTGATCATCAATTTGGTTTCAGACCAGGTCACTCTACTCTGGACATGCTGCTTCTGCTGTCTCAACAATGGATGGAGGTCCTCAATGCCAAACAGGAAATTAGAGCTGTCTCCCTCGACATATCACGTGCCTTCGACACGGTCTGGCACTCCGCTCTGCTCACCAAACTCTCCTCCTTTGGTATCCATGGAAATCTCCACGCATGGCTGGCGGACTTCCTCTCTAGTCGTCGTCAACGTGTGGCCCTGAATGGGTTTCTCTGATCTCCTCTTCCTGTTCAGGCTGGAGTTCCCCAAGGCAGTGTTCTGGGCCCCGTGCTTTTTCTGGTCTTCATCAATGATCTCTCTGACTCTCTCGAAAATCCTCTCTATCTCTTTGCTGATGACTCCACTCTCTGCCGCTCCATTCCTCTTCCCGCAGATCGGCAGTCTGCTGCCTCCTCACTCTCTGAAGACTTGGACAAAATCACAGACTGGTCAAACAAGTGGAACATGTCTTTCAATCCTGACAAATCTCACACTCTAACTATGTCTCTCCGAAAAGATCGACTGGACAACCCTCCCATCTACTTTCTCAACAATCCTCTCCAAGAAGTTCTGTCGCTCAAGATTTTGGGTCTCACTATCTGCCATGATCTTTCTTGGGAAAACCACATTTCCAAGCTGGCCTCCAAAGCCAGTCGCCGACTGGGCATCCTCCGTCGTGCGAAGTCCTTCCTCGGCACACCTGAGCTCCTCACCACATACAAGGCTTTCATCCGCAGCTCAATGGAATACTGTTCTCCCCTATGGGCCGGTGCTCCTGCCTCACACCTAGCTCGGCTTCACGCTGTTGAAACCAAAGCTTTCAGAATTATTGGAATCTCCCGCGATGAAGCTATCTCTGAGGGCCTTTCACTCACTCACCGCAGGCAGGTAGGTGGTCTTTCTGTCTTCTACCGACTCCTCTCCGGCCTTGCACCCCCAGCTCTCTCTGTGCTCTGTCCCCCAAATATTCCTACAGGTCGCACAAGATCTGCCAGCAACCCTCTGATGGTTAAACTGCCGAAATCTCGGCTCTCTGCTCACCTTCACTCTTTCATTCCTCTTTTCTCCCGCCTCTGGAACAAACTCCCTCACTCCCTTCAATCCCACTCCTCCCTCCAGGTCTTTAAAACAGCTGTTCACCACCATCTCTTATCTTCCCCCATCCAAAACCTTGATCTTTTCTACCCCCGCTAATTCACCCCAGATCCACCTTGTTTGAAATTCCAACTTCTTTCCTGGAAGTCCTGGCAGTGTCCATATGTTTTATACCTCTCCCACCGCCCCCTTCCCACGCCCCCCCCCCCCCAAAGCCCTCGCCCTCTCTCAGATCTCTCGATGTCTCCATGTCTCTCGGTCCCTGCTCTCAAATGTTGTGTTTGTGACCTTCCCCCTCTCTCCCCATCTTGTCTACCGCTCCCTATGTTATATGTTTTATGTGTCAGTTTGTCTTTCTGTGTGATTAATGTTCGCTCTTTCACGAGCCTCGATCTTGTATACAAAAAAAAAAAAAAAAAAAAAAAAAAAATGTGTGCGTCATAATCAGAAGCAACCGGGATATTGATGCTCTTGTTAAATCCTTGAGAACCTTTTTCCAGGCTTCTTCCCTGAAAGTTAATTGGAGGAAAAGCAAAGGTTTTTTTTTTTTGGTTTTTTTTGTTGTTTTTTGTATACTGAATCGCGGCTCGTGAAAGAGCTAACATTTATTTCACAAACAAATCAACCAGACAAACAAAATATACAAAAAGAGGGAGCGGAAGACAAGATGGGGAGAGAAGGGGAAACACACAACCACACAACATTTGAGAGCAGGGAGAAGTGTGGGAGGGAGAGGGCTTGGGGGCAGGAGGCGTGGGAAGGGGAGGGGGGGTGGGGGGGGAGAGGTATAAAACACAAGGGGACCGAAATTAGCAGGGGTAGAAAAGATCAAGGTTTTGGATGGGGGAGGATAAGAGATTTGGGTGCCTTACCTTAATAGTTGCCTGCCTGTCTCGGCACATCTACCTCTTCTTCCAGAAAACTTAGAATGGAAGGCAGATGGTATCGACTAACTTGGTGTGTCCCTTGGTTCCACACAATTCATGAAAAAGAATTGGGAAGGCTTGATTGGAGAAATGGAGAGGAGGCTGAACCTGTGGAAAAGATCCCTACCACACCTTTCATTTAAGGGCCGTGTCTTAGTTGCCAATAACTTGGTTGCTGCAACTTTATGGCATCGTTTTATTTCCCTACAACCGCCGGAAGTGCTGCTTGGAATGATCCAGGCCAAACTTGTGGACTTTTTTTGGGGAGGCCATCATTGGCTGCGGCCAAACGTATCATACTTCATCTGAAGGAGGCCAAGGCCTTGTTCACGTGAAATCCCGCCTCATGGCCTTTCGCTTGTGCTCCATTCAGCGCCCTCTATATGTTGAGCACCTGCCAAACTACCCATTGGCCGGTCATATTTTGCAACAGGCGGGCAGACTCGGCTATGGTCATGAAGTATTCCTGACCCACCTCAAGTATGTGGATACATCAACACTTCCTATATTCTACCAGAGCCTTCTCAATGCCTAGAAAGGTCTTACAGTGAGTCGCAAACAGGACACATACTCCCCAGGGATGTTCTAAGTTGAACCACTGTTTTCAACCCTCTCTTACCTGATGTATTCAAGAGCCGTGATTTGTGCCAACGCTTCATTGATGCAGGCATGAACAAAGTATGGCACCTACGGCCAAACTCTGGTGTAGGTTGGAAGACTGTGGAAGAAATTTCAAATATGACAGGAATTCGCTCCAAGAGGACAATCGGATTAATAATGAGAAAAGTCGTACAAAATGGTCATCAGCTACGGGTATTATGGACTCAGAATACACATGAACATCCTGATGGGTCATATTTCCTGAAACTGATTTTGACTTCTCCCCCAGAGAACTTCCACCTGTTAGCACAGGGACAAATGAATTGCAAGCTGCAAGCAGCAAGAGCCTGTATAAGTGTTGTGTATCTCTAATTCTCGGTGTTTTCCATTAAACGGAGAAATGGTGTTTAAACGGTGGTTCTCCCTCCTCCCTTCGTCTCCCCCTCCCTCTGTCTCCCCCCTCCCTCTGTCTCCCCCCTCCCTCCCTCTGTCTCCCCTCCTCCTGTAATAAGATGAATCCAAGTCTCAACTTAGGAGATGACCAGTTTAATGAACAGCACAGCAAGCCACGTAACTCGGCCTCGTATCTCACATCCGGACTCCAGCCACCGCCCTCCTTCGCACAGGCCACGCCCTCAGCTCACATATTCATATGACATCCCCCTTTCTCCAAAAATAAATAAATAATAATAATAGACAAGTTCATATAGAGCATCAAATGGACTGGAAACATAAGGAGAGAGAGAAACAAAACAAAAAAGAAAATCACAGTATTACCGGGTGAATTGCAATGCAGTTCAGGATGGTTATCCACCCACATATTTACCTTAGCTAGACCACTAGGAATCAAATATCCAGCCTGACAGGCCATCTGACCATGCGACCAGATCGAGTTTGGGATGCTGGTGGTGTGGTAGGCGCTTGGGTATGTGGAGATGATGGTGGCTCCTCGTCAGCACCCAGTTGTCCCTTGGCAATGGCACGGTCAACATTGGTATCGCCGAGGGAATTCTGGAACATCTCGGACTCCGGCCGCCTTGGCTGGGTCTGTTGAGCGTGTCGGGTGTGGCGGCGATTCCGCCTCAGGATGTTTCCTGTTTCCGTGACGACTTCGTACGACCTTGGCTCCAGGCGGGTGGTGGACACAATTGCTGGTTCCCAAGTGTGGGACTGCCCAGCCTCCTCGAGAACCTGAACTCGTTGGCCCGGTTGAAGTGGCCCAAGATCGGGGCCAGCCCGGCAGTCAAAGTATTCTTTTTGGGATGCTTGCCGACGTTCAAGTGCCTCTAGGGTTGCGTCCCGATTCGGTGCTACGTTTGGCACCTTGGTAGGCAGGTTGGATTTCATTTTCCTCTGATTCAGTAGCTCAGCAGGTAATGTGAGGTGGCTGTCGATGGGCGTGGTCCTCAAAATGAGGAGGGCCATGTGTGGGTCAGCACCAGAGAGCTTTGTTTTGTGTAGTTTGTGTGTTTGATACTAGGGCATTGCGGACTTCCGGGTTCGGTTGCGAGAGGACGCTGGCGTTGCATATTCGCCGCTTCTCCGACTGGATGGATGTACAGGGTCTGCTTCTACTTTTCTGACCTGACATCTCACACCTGTCCTGCCTTTTCACACCCGCACGTGCCGCGTGTTCTCCGGCTGGATAACGGAATCTGCTTTTGATGGTACGGAATACGGAATCGAAAGGCCCGCTCCCGTTGTTTGTGGCCGTGGCCTTGTTTGCCGGTGGCCTTGTGGTCTTGGTGGCCTTGTGGCCTTGTTTGCCGCTGTGGTCTTGATTAGCGGCTGCAGTCGTTTGCCGCTGCGTTTGCCGCTGCGTTTGCCGCTGCGTTTGCCGCTTTGCCTCCTCGACCTTGGCCTCGTACTCGTCCCTTCGCTCCTGCCTGGCATGGCTCTGAAGTACTCCGCCGCAAGGCTTCTTCTGCTCAATACCCGCTCCACCCCATCATGCATCTCTGCCATCAAATCAAATGGACTCCTCCGACGACCCAGGTACATTCACCGTGGCTCCGGTCGCAAGTTTGTTTATTTGCAATCAGGTCACTCCATCCCCGTCCTCTGGTCGGCTCAGCGCACTCTCACTCTTCGTCCCAGCGCACCTGGTCACAGCAACCCACACGATCGCACCTCTTGCCTACGAACCCTGGCTAAATCACCTGAATTCATCCCTGCTGTTCAAAACAACATCAAGCTCACCCTGTTCAACACCCGGTCCCTCAACAATAAATGCCTCATCCTGAACGAATACATCCTGGATAACAAACTGGACTTTCTCTGTCTCACCGAAACCTGGCAACAACCTCTGGACTACTGTCTACTACACACTCAACCTCACCACACCCAATGGATATTCCTACGTCAATAAACCACGCTCGGAGGGCCGAGGTGGTGGAATTGCCGTTATCCACCGTCAAGACATCAAGACCAACCTCATCTCCATCTCATCTGCTCCATCATTTGAACACCTGGCTTTAAAACTCTCTGGTCACACGCAGTCAGTCATGGCTGTCGTCTACCGCCCTCCCAAACCACACCCATCATTCCTGTCTGACTTCTCCTACTTTCTGACCCAGCTATGTTCCCTCTCCCCCTCAATCCTCCTCCTTGGTGATTTCAATATCCACATGGACTCCACTGACTCCACAATAACCACTGACTTCACTGATTTACTCACCTGCTTTAACCTCACTCAACATGTCGACTTTCCTACCCATATCCGTGGTCACATTTTGGACCTTGTCTGCTCCACTGGATTAAATTTGCACCATCTCTATGGCTCCGACCTCACCCTCTCTGACCACTTAGCCATCACTCTGACCATCAACATCCCCGCCCCAACACCAAGGCATTATCGCACAATCAACTTCCGTAAGCTAAACGCTCTTTCACCTACCTCATTCTCATCCACCCTCTCTGAAAAAATGTCCACTTCTCCCTTCATTGACCTCCACACCCCTTCCGACCTCACTGACTACTACAACCACACTCTCTCCTCCTGCCTTGACCAGCTTGCGCCTGTAAAAACCAAAACAGTTTCTTTCACCCATTCTGCTCCCTGGTTTACCCCTGAACTCCACCTGATGAAAACTCGTGCTCGCCAACTTGAAAGACTCCGCAATAAAACGGGTCTCACAGTTCACTCCCAAGCCTACAAGGACCACATACAACACTACAAAGATGCCCTCTCCCGCGCCCGCTCTGCCTACTACTCTCAAATTATCCACTCTGGCTCCGGAAACCCAAAAGCACTCTTCTCGACAATAAACAAACTCCTCCGCCCCCTGAACACCACCACCCAGTCATTCACAGTAGACAACTGCATCTCCTTCCTCTCTTTCTTCCAACGCAAAATTGACAACATCTACAACAGCTTGACCACCGCCGCACCCGCTCCCCCTCCAACCACCTGCCCCCCCCTTGTCCTGCCATCCCCTGTCTCGGTTCTCCCCAATCTCTCCTACTGACCTCTCTGAACTCCTCATAGGAATGAAAACTGCCACCTGCACTCTTGACCCCATCCCCTCCAGCTTTGTCAAAGCCTCCCTCCCTGCTCTCTCTCCACTTATCATTGCAACAATAAACTCCTCCCTGTCTACAGGCATCGTCCCACCTTCCCTCAAAATTGCTGCTGTTACCCCCATTCTAAAAAAACCTGGTCTAAACCCTGACACCCTAAACAACTTCAGACCCATCTCCAACCTACCCTTTCTGTCAAAAGTTTTGGAACGCGCTGTAGCCACTCAACTCAAACATCATCTCTCTGCCAATAACTTGTATGAAACATTCCAATCCGGATTCCGCTCCAACCACAGTACTGAAACTGCTCTCCTCAAAATCACCAACGACCTTCTCCTCTCCTCTGACGCTGGCAACCTCAACATTCTCGTCCTCCTCGACCTCAGCGCTGCCTTTGACACCATCGATCACACTATCCTCCTCACCCGACTTGAATCCACCTTTAACGTCACCGGCACTGCCCTCTCTTGGATTAAATCATACCTCTCTGACAGATGCCAGTTCATCTCCATCAATAACTGCAAATCCCCCACTGCTCCCCTCCCCCAAGGTGTCCCCCAAGGTTCAGTTCTTGGCCCCCTCCTCTTCATCCTTTACCTGTCCCCGCTCGGTCACTTAATCCGCCGTCATGGTCTCCAATTCCACTGCTTCGCCGATGACATCCAGCTTTTCATCTCCACCAAGTCCGTCTCCACCGACACCCACTCTATCCTGACAAACTGCATCACTGAAATAAAATCCTGGCTTCAAATCAACTTCCTCAAGCTTAACTGTGATAAATCTGAAATAATCATCATTGGCCCAAAAACGCTCACAAAATCCACCCATAACTTTGCCCTCAACATCGACGGTATCCCAGTATCCACCTCCCCTCACATCCGGAATCTTGGCGTCATCTTTGACCAAACCCTTTCCTTCGACAAATACACTAAACAGATCACAAAGTCAGCCTTCTTTCACCTGAAAAACATTGCCCGTCTCCGCTCATCCCTCTCCTCCACGGCTGCAGAAACCCTCATCCACGCCTTCATCACCTCCCGTCTGGACTACTGCAATAGCCTCCTCTATGGTTCACCCTCAAAAATCACCAATAAACTCCAATACATTCAGAACTCCGCTGCCCGTCTACCCACTCATTCCCGGACCCGTGACCACATCACCCCCGTCCTTTACAAGCTTCACTGGCTCCCCATCCCCCAGAGAATCCAGTACAAAATCCTCCTCTTGACATACAAAGCCCTCCATAACCTGGCCCCATCCTACCTGGCTGACCTCCTCTCCAGACACACTCCCACCCGCAACCTCCGCTCTGCTGGTACCAACCTCCTGACCCCCTCCATCCGGACCAAATTCAGATCCTGGGGGGACAGGGCCTTCTCCATCGCTGCTCCCACCCTCTGGAACTCACTACCTCACACCATCAGAGACTCCTCCTCACTCACCACATTCAAAACATCACTAAAGACCCACCTGTTCAACGCTGCATTCAACATTCAACCCACAGCATTTAACCCCTGACTATCTCTTCTCCTTCTCCCTCCTTTTGCTTTAAATATTTCCCTGTTGATTCTTGTCTTGTCTTTTTGATTCTTGTCTTATATATATGCCGTATATCGCTGCTGTTTGTTTTCTTGATTCTTGTCTTTTTGCAATTGTTGTTTTCATGTATTGTTATGCATTATGTTTTCCACTCTGTCAAAGCGCCTTTGGGCTTCTGGAAAAGCGCTATACAAAATAAATGAATTATTATTATTATTATTATTAGTGTGTTCTTTATGGTTTGCACTTGGCGTTCTATGAAGCCGTTTGATTGCGGGTAGTGTGGGCTTGAAATACGTAGGTTGAAGATCCAGTCCTCAGCAATTTTTTTTTAAACGCAGCTGCTAAAATGGCCTCCATTGTCGCTCATGAGAGTCTCTGGAATGCCCTGCTCTGAAAATACCAGCCGCAGAATACCAATTACGTCGTTACTCGTTACCCCTGTTGGAAGTTTTCGAACAATGGGAAACCTGGAGTACACATCTGCGAGCAGGAGGTAGTCATGTCCATCCAGGTGGAATAAGTCTGCAGCCAATGTTTGCCATGGCCTGGTCGGGATCTCGTGTGGGATCATTGGTTCCTGGGACTGCCGACGCTGATGGGTCTGGCAGATGTGGCAGGAGCCAATCCAGTTTTCAATGTCCTCGTTCACCTTGGGTCAGAACACGCAATTGCATGCCCTGAGCTGGGTTTTGAGGATACCGAGGTGGCCCTCATGTAGCTTCCTGAGGGTTTTATGTTGTAAACTGGCAGGGATAAGGAGCCGGCCCCCCTTCCACATGACACCATCGTCAATACTCAGATCATCGCGATAATTCCAGTATGGCCTCAGTTCACTGGACAGATTCTGGCGCCTTTCCGGCCATCCAGTCATGATGACTCTCCTGAGCGGGGTTAGGAGGGCATCCACGTCTGTGGCTTGCTGCACTTGTTGCATCTTCTGGTGGCTGAATTGGAGGTGCTCCACTTTCACGTCAAACTGGATAGTTGGCGCTTGCGTTGGTGCCAGCAAGCGAGACAGTCCACCGGCGAGGAGCATGTCTTTGCCAGCTTTGTACTTGATGCGTGTGTCATACCCCTGAAGCCTCAGTAGCATCCTTTGTAGTCGGGGTGGGGCAGCAGTGAGATTTTTCAAGCTGATCATTTCCAGGGGCTTGTGGTCACTCTCGACAATGAAGGGCCGACCGTATAGTATAGGTAAGTGTGGAAGCGTTCGCACCCGAACACGACGGTTAGCATCTCACGCTCAATGTTGGCATACTGTTGCTCCACCTCGGAAAGGCTCTTTGACGCGAAGGCAATGGGCTTGTTATCTTGCATTAGGCAAGCCCCAAGGCCTTATGTGGAGGCATCGACCTGTAGTATTGTGGATTTGTGTGGGTCAAAGTAGGTTAGGCAGGTCTCCTGGCAGATGGCGTCCTTGACCTTTTGGAAAACCTGGCTGTGGCTGGCTGTCCATTCTAGTTGCTCTGATTTCACCAGTTCCCGAAGGGGGGCTGTTAGGTCAGACAGCTTTGGTATAAAGGGGCCCATGTACGTAATGATACCAAATGCCCTGCGAAGTTCACAGAGGTTTTTCGGGTCCGGTAAGCTCTGGATTGCGTCCACTTTTCCTGGGTCTGGGAGGGCACCTTGTTGGTCAAAGATGAGACCAAAAAAATGAATCTGTGGCTTTTTTGATGCTGCACTTGTCGCTGTTGAACTGCAGGCCGAATCTGGCAGCTGTTTTCAAGAAGTGGTGCAGGTTTCGGTCATGTTCTTGCTCCGTTTTGCCGTAGACGGCAACATCATCAGCAATGCCGATGACACCTGGGCATTGCTCAAGAAGTTGGTCCATCTTGGCTTGGAACATGTCCTGGGACATCACCAGTCCAAACGGCATTCGCCGGAAGCAGTAACGGCCATATGGCGAGTTGAAGGTCATGAGCAACTGGGAGGGAGGATCGAGCTTGATTGACCAGTACCCATTTTTGGCATCCAGCTTGGAGAAAACCATTGAGCCTGCAAACTTGTGCGTCAGCTCTTGAAGCATGGGAGTACCGTGGTGGCACCTCTTGATGGCACGGTTCAAGTCCTTCGGGTCCAGGCAGAGCCTAAGTTTGACATTTGCTTTCCGCACGTAGGTGAGGCTACTGACCCAGTCCGTAGGCTTGTCGACCTTCCATATGATTTCCTGTCTCAGCATTATGTCCAGTTCTGACCTTACTTCGTCTATCATCTGGATGGGGCATCGACGTGGTATGTGTATTACAGGGGGCACATTGGGGTCGACCACGATGCGATACTGGCCTGGGAAGTTTCCAATGTTGTCAAATTGGTCTGGATACGTGCTCAACAGGTCGTCCAATGTGTTTACTGGCTTGTCACCCATGCAGTTCTCCTTCACCGAGCAGTGCACGGTGAGGAGTTCAAGGTCCCTACAGGTGGGCAGGCCGAGGATTGCGGGGCCAGCGGCCTTGACTATGAAGAACTCTGCATCGACCCACTGGGTATTCCTTTTCTTGCAGGGGAGGACAAGCGTGCCAAATTGCCGAATTTGCGAGCCATTGTAGGCCGTTAGTATTGTCTGGGCTTTCTCCTGAATACGACCAGGTAGCGGCAGCCCAGAGGAGTCGACATTTTGGGGATACATTTGTCTGTATATCCAAAGGGGCAAGGTATTGCCCTCTGCCCCAGTATCGACCTTGACTCTCAGGGAGTGAACACCAGCTCGGTCAGGTAGTGAAATGGCCAAGTGCGTGAAAATCTCTCGCCGGGAATCCATGGTCTGGCTGTGGATTTTGATGGTTGTGAAACTCAACGTGTCGCAGTCCCCGTCTGGGTCTTCATCTCTCCCCAGGGTGTGGATGGGCTTTCGGGCGAAGGATTTGTGCCCTCTGATGTCTGGGCGGGTTGTCTGCTGGCCTTGTCCTTGCCTCGCTCTTGAGACAGACGGCCTTCCAGTGGTTTTGCTTTCCGCATGCCTCACAGGTTGAGCCCCATGCTGGGCATCGGCGTCGGGGCTGGGGTGGATGCTGTCTTCCACAGAAACGGCACTCTTTTGGGTGGTACCCAATGGTGTGGACAAAATTGGTTGCCTGTTGGGTCTGGGTAAACTGCTGCATGTGAGTGACAGAGGCCTCATGTGCCCGACTTATTTCCAGGGCTTGGTCCAGCGTGAGAGAGTCATCCTTCGCGAGGAGCTCTTTCTGTAGCTCCTGATACCACGTCCCTGCAATGAGCTGTTTTAATATGCCCTCGTCCGCCTCGGGGGTCTTGAACTTGCATTTGCTCGCTTGCTGGCGACATCTGGAGATGAAATTGTCCATAGTTTCATCTTCGTCCTGCTTAAATCGCTGTACGCAGAAACGAGCCACACGGTAATTTTGCTGGGGTTTCAGCTCAGCTTCAAAACACTGCCAAACAATCGCTGGCGTCACGGTGTTAGGCCTTGTGCCGTCGGCGTTCTCAAGGCCCCACGAACTGTTGCGTCGCAGGTCTTCCTCACCTGATAGCAGGAGAATGTGGTCGACTTGTTTGTCACCTGCTACATCCTTCACAGAAAAGTACAGCTGGGTACGCTTTCTGAATAGCTCGAACGCTTCACTGAGGTTGGCGCTGGTCCAATCCATGCGTGGCATCATGGGTGCGTCCGCCATTGTGAGCTTGGCTACGAATCCCTAGATGGGGTTGCAATCGGGTTTGTAGGTTCGCCTTTCGCTGCCCACCATGTAATAAGATGAATCCGAGTCGCAACTTAGGAGATGACCAGTTTAATGAACAGCACAGCAAGCCACGTAACTCGGCCTCGTATCTCACATCCAGACTCAGGCCCCCGCCCTCAGCTCACATATTCATACGACACCTCCCTCCATCTCCCCCCTCCCTCCGTCTCCCCCTCCCTCCTCCTCCGTCTCCCCCCTCCCTTTGTCTCCCCCCTCCCTCCTCCCTGTGTCTGTCTCCCCCTCCCACCCTCTCCCTCCTCCCACCTGCCCACTCCCCTCCCTCCCTGCCACCCTCTCCCCTCCCGCCATCTCCCCTCCCGCCATCCTGCCTCCGCCTCTCCCTACTCCCCTCCCTTTCCCTCCCTCTCTCCTCCCTCCCTCTCCCCTCCCTCTCCCTCCCCCTCTCCCTACCTCCCTCCCTCTCCCTGCCCCTCCTCTCCCCTCCCTCTCCCCTCCTCCCCTCCCCCTCCCTCCCTCCTCCCCCTCCCTCTCTCCTCCCTCCCACTCTCCCTACCTCCCTCCCTCTCCCCCTACCTCCCTCCCTCTCTCCCTCCCCCTCTCCCTCCCCCTCTCCCTCCCCCTACCTCCCTCCCTCTCCCTCCCCACCCCTCTCCCCTCCCCTCCCTCTCCCCTCCTCTCACCCTCCCCTCCCTCTCCCTCCCTCCCCTCCCTCCGTCTCCCTCCCTCCCTCTCCCCTCCCTCCCTCTCCCCTCCCTCCCTCTCCCCTCCCTCCCTCCTTCCCTCCCTCCCTCTCCCCTTCCTCCCTCCCTCTCCCCTTCCTCCCTCCCTCTCCCTCTCCCTCTCCCTCCCTCTCCTCTCCCCTCCCTCTCCTCCCTCCCTCCCTCTCCCCTCCCTCTCCCCTCTCTCCTCCCCCTCCCTCCTCTCTCCCTCCCTCTCCCTCTCTCCCTCTCCCTCCCCCTACCTCCCTCCCCTCTCCCCCTACCCTCCCTCCCTCTCTCCCTCCCCCTACCTCCCTCCCTCTCCCTCCCCTCCCTCCCTCCTCTTCCCTCCTCCCTCTCCCTCCCCTCCCTCCCTCCCTCTTCCTCCTCTTCCCTCTCCCCTCCCCCCTCCCTCTCCCCTCCCTCCCTCCCTCTCCCCTCCCTCCCTCCCTCTCCCTCCCTCCCCCTCCCCTCCCTCTCCCTACCTCCCTCCCTCTCCCCTCCCTCCCTCCCTCTCCCCTCCCTCTCCCCTCCCTCCCTCCCTCTCCCCTCCCTCTCCCCTCTCCCCCCTCCCTCTCCCCTCCCTCTCCTCTCCCTCTCACCCTCCCTCCCCTCTCCCTCTCCCCTCCCTCCCTCTCCCTCTCCCGTCCCTCTCCCCCTCCCTCTCCCCTCCCTCTCCCTCTCACCCTCCCCCCTCTCCCTCTCCCCTCCCTCTCCCCTCCCTCCCTCTCCCCTCCACCCTCTCCCCTCCCACTCCCTCCCTCTCCCTCTCCCCTCCTCTCCCTCTCCCTCCCTCTCCCCTCCTCCCTCTCCCTCTCCCTCTCACCCTCCCCCCTCCCTCTCCCCTCCCCCTCCCTCTCCCCTCCCTCTCCCCTCCCCCCTCCCTCTCCCCTCCCCCCTCCCTCTCCCTCCCCTCCTCCCTCTCCCTCCCTCCCTCTCCCTCCCTCCCTCCCTCTCCCCCTCCCTCCCTCTCCCCTCCCTCCCTCTCTCCCCTCCCTCTCCTCCCCCTCCCTCTCCCTCCCTCCTCTCTCCCTCCCTCCCTCTCCCTCCTCTCTCCTCCCTCTCCCTCCTCTCTCCCTCCCTCCCTCTCCCTCCCCCCTCCCTCCTCTCTCCCTCCCTCTCCCTCCTCCCTACCTCCCTCCCCCTCCCCACCTCCCCCTCCCCTCCCTCCCTCCTCCTCCCTCTCCCCCTACCTCCCTCCCTCTCCCTCCCCCTCTCCCTCCCTCCTCCCTCTCCCCTCTCCTCTCCCCCTCTCCCTCCTCTCTCCCTCCCTCCCCTCCCTCTCTCCCTCCCTCCCTCCCTCTCTCCCTCCTCCCTCTCCTCTCCCCTCCCTCTCCTCTCCCCTCCCTCCCTCTCGCCTCCCCTCCCTCCCTCCCTCCCTCTCCCTCCCCCTCCCCCTCCCTCTCCCTCCCCCTCCCCCTCCCTCTCCCTCCCCTCCCCCTCCCTCTCCCTCCCTCCCCCTCCCCCCCTCCCTCTCCCTCTCCCTCCCCCCCTCCCTCTCCCTCTCCCTCCCTCCCTCTCCCTCTCCTCCCCCTCCCCTCCCTCTCCCCTCCCTCCCCCCTCCCTCTCCCTCTCCCTCCCTCCTCCCCTCCCTCCCCCTCCCCCTCCCTCCTCCTCCCCCTCCCTCTCCCTCCCTCCCCCTCCCCCTCCCTCTCCCTCCCTCCCCCTCCCCCTCCCTCTCCCTCCCTCCCCCTCCCCCTCCATCTCCCTCCCTCCCCCCTCCCCTCCCTCTCCCTCCCTCCCCCTCCCCCTCCCTCTCCCTCCCTCTCCCCCCTCCCTCTCCCTCCTCTCCCCTCCCCTCTCCCTCCCTCTCCCCTCCCTCTCCCTCCCTCTCCCCCTCCCTCTCCCTCCTCCTCCCCCTCCCCTCTCTCCCCTCCCTCTCCCTCCCTCTCCCCCTCCCTCTCCCTCCCTCTCCCCCCTCCCTCCCCCCCTCCTCTCCCCCTCCCTCTCCCTCCCTCTCCCCCTCCTCTCCCTCCCTCTCCCCCTCCCTCTCCCTCCCTCTCCCCCTCCCTCTCCTCCCTCTCCCCCTCCCTCTCCCTCCCTCTCCCCCCTCCCCTCTCCCCCTCCTCTCCCTCCCTCTCCCCCTCCCTCTCCCTCCCTCTCCCTCCCTCCCCTCCCTCCTCCTCACGCCCCACCTCCACCTCCCTCACAGGAACAGTTTCCCACATGAGGTAGTTGAAGACAAGACGGCAAATGAATCTCAGTCTGACTTAGACAAGGATTGGTGGAATGAGCACTTACAGTTACATCTTCCATATAAGGCTGTTTTTTCTCAAGCACGTGAACACATTAAAGTTCCGTAATTGAAATAAATGAAGAAGAGGATTCGAATGAATTGACCTCAAGTAGGGAATATAATGGGTTGCCGTGGAATGAGGAGGTTTTGCCTTTGGTTTCATATCATTCTGTTATGAGCGGACGCTGGAGAAAGGTATGACGGGGAATGGATTATTTGCTTGCTTATGAACGATGAAATGCTGGTAGAATCTTTGCTGTACCGTAGTTCTGACATATTCTTTGTTCTGTTTTTATAGGGTATGTGGAGATAGATTTCAATAAAGCCTCGTATCTGGAACCAGAGGTCTCGACGTGATTTCATAACAGTATTAGTATTACAACGACAAGAAAGACCGTGGATTTGCAGGAGTTTTTAATGCAATTCTTAGCGGCCATCTCGGTATAGTTCGTGGCAGCGCTCACACCACTCCACTCTATTAGGATCTCTTTTGACTCCGCGCGCCTTCAGTACCGTAAGCTCTTTATAATTGTATTTATTGGTAATTTAAGGTAAAACTAAGAGTGGCACAAAACGATTATTTCAAAATGTTTGCGCGACGATGTGGGCGATGCAGGCGCCAGCTTTCTTACAACCACATTGAAGGAAGGAAATGTTTAAGTACATTGTAATATGTCGTCCCTTGAGGTTTAGAAATACTGTATGGAATCCTAAATATGAATTGTGATCCCGAATTGAGAGATTATTTCCGGTCATGGTCGATACAATCCGGAAGGAAAGGTCTACACGAGTACACGTGGACTGCGTGAATGAGGTTTTCGCTGAAACATTTAATCGTTCCCGATTTCGGTTCACTTTGTGGTTGCTTGAATGGTTTTGTTTCGTCGCAAATTTGATTGGCATTTTGAGTTTACGTTTGTTTGACGTTTGGTTGTTCAGGTTTGTGAGAATTCTGCGAAGATGAGCTTGTGCTTGTGCTTGTGCTTGTGCACGTGGTTCTAAATCCACCCTGGGAGTCCTTATGGTTTCATTGGCAGTATTGATCTGATGTCGTACATAGTAATGTAGGCGTACATAGTATTAGTAATGTCGTACATAGTAATGTACATAGTAATCATAGTAACGTCGTACATCGTAATGTAGGCGTACATAGTAATGTACATAGTAATCATAGTAACGTCGTAACGTCGTACATAGTAATGTAGCCCTACATAGTATTAGTAATGTCGTACATAGTAATTATAGTAACCGTACATAGTAATGTACATAGCATAGTAATGTCGTACATAATAATGATGTCGTTCATGGTAATGATGTCCATCGTAATGATGTCGTTCCTAGTAATGTCGTTCATAGTATTAGTAATGATGTTCATAGTAATGACGTGTTGTTAACCCGTCCCCCACCCCCCTACCCCCCAGCATACTAACTCTCTCCTCCACCCATACCATACCCCCCCCCCCCACACGACCCCCAACTCCCTCACCCCAACACCCCCACATGACACCCTAACTCTCCACTCTCCAAACCCTCACCCCCCCCCCCCTGCACATCCAACTCCCTACCATCCCACCTCCCCCCAGTCTCCCACGCACATCCTGACTCAAACCCGCACATCCAACTCCCCCACCCTCCATCCCCCGCACATCCCAATTCCCCCCATCCTCCCACCCCCCCGCACATCCCAACTCCCCCACCCTCTCACCCACCCTCCCTCCCACCCTCCGCACATCCAACTCCCCTACCCTCCCACCCCCTGAGCATCCTAGCTCTCCCACCCCCCCCCCCACACATCCCAACTCCCCCACCCTCCCACCCCCTGCACATCCCAACTCCCCCACCCTCCCACCCCCTGCACATCACAACTCCCCCACCCTCCCACCCCTGCACATCACAACTCCCCCACCCTCCCACCCCCCTGCACATCACAACTCCCCCACCCTCCCACCCCCTGCACATCACAACTCAAGAGCATCCTAACTGCCCAACTCCCCCACCCTTCCACCCCCCCCACGCATCCCAACTCACCCATCCTCCCACCCCCCACGCATCCCAACTCCCCTGCCCTCCCACCCCTCACGCATCCAACTCCCCCGCCCTCCCACCCCTCACGCATCCCAACTCCCCCGCCCTCCCACCCCTCACGCATCCCAACTCCCCCCGCCCTCCCACCCCCTCACGCATCCCAACCCCCCCCGCCCTCCCACCCCTCAAGCATCCCAACTCCCCCATCCTCTCACTCCCCACGCATCCCAACTCCCCCATCCTCCCACCCCCACCCCCCACGCATCCCAACTCCCCCACCCTCCCACCCTTCACGAATCCCAACTCTCCCATCCTCCCACCCCCCACACATCCTAACTCCCCCATCCTCCCCACCCTCCGCACATCCCAACTCCCCCATCCTCCCCACCCCCCACACATCCTAACTCCCCCATCCTCCCACCCTCCGCACATCCCAACTCCCCCATCCTCCCACCCCTCACGCATCCCAACTCCCCCATCCTCCCACCCCCCACGCATCCCAACTCCCCCATCCTCCCACCCCCCACGCATCCCAACTCCCCCATCCTCCCACCCCCCACGCATCCCAACTCCCCGCCCTCCCACCCCTCACGCATCCCAACTCCCCCGCCCTCCCACCCCTCACGCATCCCAACTCCCCCGCCCTCCCACCCCTCACGCATCCAACTCCCCCGCCCTCCCACCCCTCACGCATCCCAACTCCCCCGCCCTCCCACCCCTCACGCATCCCAACTCCCCTGCCCTCCCACCCCTCACGCATCCCAACTCCCCCGCCCTCCCACCCCTCAACGCATCCCAACTCCCCCGCCCTCCCACCCCTCACGCATCCCAACTCCCCCGCCCTCCCACCCCTCACGCATCCCAACTCCCCCCGCCCTCCCACCCCTCACGCATCCCAACTCCCCCGCCCTCCACCCCTCACGCATCCCAACTCCCCCGCCCTCCCACCCCTCACGCATCCCAACTCCCCCGCCCTCCCACCCTCACGCATCCCAACTCCCCCGCCCTCCCACCCCTCACGCATCCCAACTCCCCCGCCCTCCCACCCCTCACGCATCCCAACTCCCCCGCCCTCCCACCCCTCACGCATCCCAACTCCCCCGCCCTCCCACCCCTCACGCATCCCAACTCCCCCGCCCTCCCACCCCTCACGCATCCCAACTCCCGCGCCCCTCCCACCCCTCACGCATCCCAACTCCCCCGCCCTCCCACCCCTCACGCATCCCAACTCCCCCCCCGCCCTCCCCACCCCTCACGCATCCCAACTCCCCTGCCCTCCCAACCCTCACGCATCCCAACTCCCCCGCCCTCCCACCCCTCACGCATCCCAACTCCCCCGCCCTCACGCATCCCAACTCCCCCATCCTCCCACCCCTCACGCATCCTAACTCCCCCATCCTCCCACCCTCCGCACATCCCAACTCCCCCACCCTCCCACCCCCTGAGCATCCTAGCTCCTCCACCCTCCCCCCCTCCACCCCCCCCCCACACATCCAAACTCCCTGAACCCCCGCACATCCCAACTCCCCCATCCTCCCACGCCCCACGCATCCCAACTCCTCTCACGCATCCAAACTCCCCCATCCTCCCACCCCCTAAGCATCCTAACTCCCCCATCCTCCCACCCCCCAAGCATCCTAACTCCCCCATCCTCCCACCCCCCAAGCATCCTAACTCCGCCATCCTCCCACCCTCCCACCCCTTGAGCATCCTAGCTCCCCCACCCTCCCCCCCCCCCCCGCACATCCTAACTCCCCGAACCCCCACACATCCCAACACCCCCACCCTCCCACCCCCTGCACATCCCAACTCCAGAGCATCCGAACTGCCCCACCCTCCCACCCCCCATGCATCCCAACTCCCCCACCCTCCCACTCCCCATGCATCCCAACTCACCCATCCTCTCACCCCCACTCACCCATCCTCCCACCCCTCACGCATCCCAACTCCCCCGCCCTCCCACCCCTTACGCATCCCAACTAGCCAATCCCACCCCCCACGCATCCCAACTCCCCCGCCCTCCCACCCCTCACGCATCCCAACTCCCCCATCCTCCCACCCCCCCATACATCCCAACTCCCCCATCCTCCCACCCCCTACGCATCCTAACTCCCCCACCCTCCCACCCCCCTGGGCATCCTGGTACAGAGCATGCGTCGGAGGTGTACAGTGCATTCAGAAAGTATTCAGACCCCTTCTCTTTTTCCCCATTTTATGTTATGTAGCAGCCTTATGCTGAAATCGTTTAAATTCATTTTTTCCCTCATCAATCTACTCAATACCCCATAATGACAAAGAAAAAACAGGATTTTAGGAAGCTTTGCAAATTTATTAAAAAGAAAAAACTGAAATATCACATTTACATAAGTATTCAGACCCTTTGCTATGACACATTAAATTTAGCTCAGGTGGCTCGTATTTCTCTTGATCATCTTTGAGATGTTTCTTCACCTTGATTGGAGTCCACCTGTGGTAAATTCAATTGATTGGACATGATTTGGAAAGGCACACACCTGTCTATATAAGGTCACACAGCTGACAATGCATATCAGAGCAGAAACCAAGCCATGAGGTCGAAGGAACTGCCTGCAGAGCTCAGAGACAGGATTTGTGTCGAGGCACAGATCTGGGGAAGACTACAAAAAATTTCTGCTGCATTGAAGGTTCCCAAGAGCACAGTGGCCTCCTTAATTCTTAAATGGAAGAAGTTTGGAACAACCAGGACTCTTCCTAGAGCTGGCCGCCCGGCCAAACTGAGCAATCGGGGGAGAAGGGCCTTGGTAAGAGAGGTGACCAAGAACCCGATGGTCACAACGGCTGAGCTCCAGAGATCCTGTGTGGAGATGGGAGAAATTTCCTGAAGGACAACCATCACCGCAACACTCCACCGATCTGGGCTTTATGGCAGAGTGGCCAGACGAAGCCTCTCCTTGGTGAAAGACACATAAAAGCCCACAGATTCTTGTTTCTCAGTCTGAGAGTCCTTTCGGTGCTTTTTTGCAAACTCCAAGCGGTGCTTTCATGTGTCTTTCACCGAGGCGAGGCTTCCGTCTGGCCACTCTGCCATAAAGCCCAGATCGGTGGAGTGTTGCGGTGATGGTTGTCCTTCAGGAAATTTCTCCCATCTCCACACAGGATCTCTGGAGCTCAGCCAGAGTGACCATCGGGATCTTGGTCACCTCTCTTACCCAAGGCCCTTCTCCCCCGATTGCTAGGTTTGGCAGGGCGGCCAGCTCTAGGAAGAGTCCTGGTTGTTCCAACTTCTTCCATTTAAGAATTATGGAGGCCGCTGTGCTCTTGGGATCCTTCAATGCAGCAGAAATTTTTTTTGTAGGCTTCCCAGATCTGTGCCTCGACACAATCCTGTCTCTGAGCTCTGCAGACAGTTCCTTCGACCTCATGGCTTGGTTTTTGCTCTGATATGCATTGTCAGCTGTGAGACCTTACATAGACAGGTGTGTGCCTTTCCAAATCATGTCCAATCAATTGAATTTACCACAGGTGGACTCCAATCAAGGGTGTAGAAACATGTCAAAGATGATCAAGAGAAATGGGAGGCACCTGAGCTAAATTTCAAGTGTCATAGCAAAGGGTCTGAATACTTATGTCAATGTGATTATTGCAGTTTTTTCTTTTAATAAATTTGCAAAACTTTCTAAAATCCTGTTTTCTCTTTGTCATTATGTGGTATTGAGTGTAGATTGATGAGGGAAAAAGTGAATTTAAACTATTTCAGCATAAGGCCGCAACATAACATAAAATGGGAAAAAAGTTAAGGGGTCTGAATACTTTCTGAATGCACTGTACAGCCTGCATCACAGCTCAGTGAGGACACACACGATATTGAGGACTGCTGTCATTCTGTCCTTGACTGTTAGGAGTGTTGTGTCCATTCCTGTGTCATTTTCTTTTGGTTGTGTTGCAGTGCTGTGACCTTTGTTGCACCACCCCTTGTGATGTTCATGCTTTTTGTTTTTTGCGATTGAGGCAACCTCTTGTTTATTGACGTGTTTCGTAAAGAAAACTGAACTTTACCTGTGTTCAAATATTTTTCATTTTTGCGTGGAGTATTTCAATGAGTGTCCTAGGTTTGAGGTTGAGTATATATATATATATATATACAGTGAAACCTTGACTTACGAGTGCACCAACTTACGAGTTTTCCGAGATACGAGCCGTCGCTCGGCGCGGTTTATTGCTTTGAGATGCGAGCCGAGATCTGAGTTACGAGCTTACGCCACCCGCCACCAGGTGGGTTCCGGTCACGTGGTTATCTTGCCGTGCAAGCATCTCTGCCGTATATCGCTGCTGCTTTGTTTTCGCATTTTGGTTATTTTGGAGCTTACGCCACCCCGCCACCAGGTGGGTTCAGGTCACGTGGTTATCTTGCCGTGCAAGCATCTCTGCCGTATATCGCTGCTGCTTTGTTTTCGCATTTTGGTTATTTTGGAAAATTTCTTCGTTTTAACCATGGGTCCTAAGAAATTGAGTGCCAAGGGCAGTACTGAGAAGAAGAAGAGGATGATGTGCTTGGATATAAAACACGCAATCGTCGAAAAACATGAGCGAGGTGTGCGTGTTGTCGACTTGGTGAGGCAGTACGATCGTAGTACTTCTACTGATATGTACGATTTTGAAGCAGAAGGAGTCGATAAAGGCTATAACGCCAGTCAAGGGCGTTACGATTATTTCAAAGCTCCGGACCTCTATCCATGAAGAGATGGAGAAGTTGTTGTTGTGTGGTTGACGGAGAAGCAGCTCGCAGGATGCCGAGGAGGACGTATATAACGGCAGAGGAAAAGAGCATGCCCAGGCCACAACTTGTTCAGAGTGCCCGGCGATAGCTCGCCTTCTCTTTGTGGAAAACACGGTGAGATCCTTAACATCCAACAACTAATGGGACGCAAACGGGGCGCCCAGTTTAGCGGTACACACATTGATGAATCACCCTGCCTGTGAAACACCGACATGACAGGTTATAGCTGGGTCGGGATTCAAACCCAGGCTGGACAGTTTAGAGTCAAGTGTGCGTACCTCCAGTCCAGGCCATCCTGCCAACTTGTATGCTGCATACAGGTGAAATATAAAGCGCGAGATATTTTTATATACACAAAGAATTAAGTTAAGCACCCCCCCCCCGTTTTTTTACAACCTCGCACATTACAAGTTTGTTGTCGTCAAAACAGTGTAATATACCCATGATATTGCTATATTTTCTGGAGAAGTGATATTATGGTCACATAAAAACATAACAATCATGCCGTTTTCAATATTTTATTCTGAATAATTTAAGGTGAAATTTTTTGGGGAATTTTAGGCATATTTTCACCTCAATTTAAGTATGGAGCTATAGGTCCATCACGGACAGTGTGGATGACGTTTATGTTTTCTAACGTACAGTCATTGTTCTGAGAAGACCTCTAGCGATCTTTGCGTCAATAACGTGTGTAGGACCCACGTGATCGGATCACTGACTCAACCCTACGTCTCATAGACCCTGTAAGCCGTCGTATGCGTTGCTGTGGCAGGTTGTTCCATTCCCGATGTAATGCACGTTCCAATTCATCCAGATTGGCTATTGGAGGGACCATCTTCGCAATTTGTCGTCCCAACATGTCCCAAACGTGCTCGAGGGGGTTCAACCTGCCACAGCAACGCATACGACGGCTTACAGGGTCTATGAGACGTAGGGTTGAGTCAGTGATCCGATCACGTGGGTCCTACACACGTTATTGACGCAAAGATCGCTAGAGGTCTTCTCAGAACAATGACTGTACGTTAGAAAACATAAACGTCATCCACACTGTCCGTGATGGACCTATAGCTCCATACTTAAATTGAGGTGAAAATATGCCTAAAATTCCCAAAAAATTTCACCTTAAATTATTCAGAATAAAATATTGAAAACGGCATGATTGTTATGTTTTTATGTGACCATAATATCACTTCTCCAGAAAATATAGCAATATCATGGGTATATTACACTGTTTTGACGACAACAAACTTGTAATGTGCGAGGTTGTAAAAAAACGGGGGGGGTGCTTAACTTAATTCTTTGTGTATATATACTGTATATTAAAAAAAAAATTGGTGTGGTTTTTTGGGGGGCTGGAACGGATTAATAGCATTTCAATGCATTTTAATGGGGAAATTTAATTTGAGAAACGAGCAAATTGAGTTACGAGCTCGGTCACAGAACGAATTAAACTCGTAAGTCAAGGTTTCACTGTATTGCATTTCATGCTAAATTTCGTTGTGGTTTATCATTCGTCATGGGGGTTTGAAATCCTCATTTATACTCAAACCTATTAGAATTTGTATTGTCCAGTAAAGTTATGTCCCATGTCCTCCAAACACACCCCTCTCCTTTTCCCCACTTGTTCTGATTTAATATACTAGGGCATTGCCCGTACGTGGGTGCCCGTTCCTTGCCAAAAAAAAAAAAAAACGCTACCCGTACGCTCTACCCCGCCCGTACGCCCGTAAACAAAAAAAACAACGCTCTTCGCTTCCGCCCTTCGCTCTGACTGAATTGGGAGAAATAATGCGCATAAGAAATCGAAACCGTAATGGCGGTCAGCTCGTAACGCGCTCAGCTCCGCTCGCTCTCACATCGGCCACGCCTACGCAACAAAGCGTTCTGTGATTGGCTGCCGGCAAGCGTGCTGCCGGACAGTCTTCACTGTCCGGAAGTTCGCAAATCGCAGTTACGATGAATCGTTTTAATTTAATCGCAGTTTGAATTCGTTTTAAAACATAGTTTAACGG